>NW_028137433.1:160000-177500 GCF_965140915.1 Aythya marila | reverse complement strand
GAGCGCCCACCAGCGACCAGGGCACGCGCCCTAAACGCCGCCGCCGCCGCCGCTCTCGCCCCGAGCGAGGCAGCGCCTCACCTGCGACGGGAAGCGAGCTGGACAGGAGACCGCCCGTGCCTGAACACCGGACACCGCCGCGGCTGCCCCGGGACAGGGGAGCGCGGAAGAGCCGGCCCGCCGGGGGCCCTCTCCGACGCGACCCGAGTGGCCTCATCGATCGGAAAAAAAAAAAAAAAAAAAAAGCGAACAGCGTCGCCTGCGTGCGTGCGGGTGTGCTGGAGCAACGTCCGCGAGAGGTGCTCGCACCGACCTGAACATCGGCCCTGACAGGAACCGACCCGCCGGGAAGCCTCTCCGACGTGCCCGAGGAACGCCTCGACGGGCTCCTGCGTGCGGGTGACGTGAGGTGCATCGTCGAGAGCCGGAGGCGCCGCCGCCTCGGCCGTGCCAATCCGCGGGGTCCCCCCTCCTTCGCCTTCCGAGCCTCCGGGACCCACGCGAGCAGCCGGGGACGCCCCCGGACGGACGCCTTCGGCCGCCGGCGGACCGCCCGCCGGCTTCTGGCCGCTCCCTCTCTCCACAGCTCTGAGCTCGCGGCTCGCTGCTGCTTCTCCGGCGACTCGCACGCGCGAGACCGCTTCTCGCTCGCCGGCGGGGAGGGTAGCTGGCTCGGCAAACCGCTGGCGGCTACCGCTCCGCACAACCCACGCCCGAGCCGACGCCACCGCCGACGCCGCGCGCCCCCTTCTCGCGCGCCGGCTCTCCAAGCCCCAAGCGCTCGCTCGGCACCGCTGGCGGAGCAGAGTCCTCACTCTCTCCTATAGACGGACACAAAAGTCATCGCCTCACAAGCGCCGCACGTCCTTTTCCAGCCTACCGCGGCGAGGCAGCCGAGCGCAACCGACTTTTACCTCGACCTAACTGGAGGCACAGAGAAACAGCGACGCCTACCACCCCTTCCGAGCCGTGGCACGACCTGCTAGTCTACCTCCAGCCCCACGGCGGCCTTCCAAGTCCCGTCGGACACGCGGTAGACCTGGCCGCCGTTCCCTCCGCCCGACCGGCGGCTATTTCCTCCGCGCGGGTAGACCTGGCAACCTCAGGGGGACCCCCCGGCCGGGAACCGACGGCGCCGGCCCGCCTTCCTTCGCTTTTCCCACGGGCCCTTCCGGCACTTTTCCAGCCTTTTCGGGCTTTTTCGCACCTTTCCGGGAATTTCCGACGCTTTCCGCGCCATCGGACCCGCTCGGGAACCGCTCGACCGACCCGGGGACGTGCGCCTTCGCAAACGCGCGCGCGCGCGCGCTCCCGTCGCTGCCGGGCAGACCCCGACGCCGTTCTCGCGGCCGGACCTGCAGCGACCCCTACAGGTCGCCGCCGGCTAAGCAAACATGGCGACCGCGGCAGGGTAGACCTGGCGGCCGCAGGAAGCTACGGGGAGACCAGGCGGCCGCGGGACGACGCGGGGACACCAGGCGGCCGCGGCAGGATCGGCAGACGAGGCGACGGGGGGATGCGGTAGACCTGGCAACCTCGGCGGGACGCGGGGAGACCTGGCGGCCGCAGGAGGGCACCGGGACACCTGGCGGCCGCAGGACGACACGGGGAGACGTGGCGGCAACGGGGGGCACACGGTAGACCTGGCAACCTCAGGGGGACACGGGGAGACCCGCCGGCCGGGAACCGACAGCGCCGGCCCGCCTTCCTTCGCTTTTCCCACGGGCCCTTCCGGCACTTTTCGCACCTTTCCGGGAATTTCCGACGCTTTCCGCGCCATCGGACCCGCTCGGGAACCGCTCGACCGACCCGCGGACGGGAGCCCTCGCAAACGCGCTCGCGCCCGCGCTCCCGTCGCTGCCGGGCAGACCCCGACGCCGTTCTCGCGGCCGGACCTGCAGCGACCCCTACAGGTCGCCGCCGGCTAAGCAAACATGGCGACCGCGCCCGGGTAGACCTGGCGGCTGCTGTCCGCAGCGCTTAGACGAGGCGCCCGCGGCGCCCCGAGGCGGGGAACACCTGCCGGCCGGGAACCAACCCCGCCGTCCTTTCCCTAGCAGGGCTCTGCCTTGCCTTGCTCGGCTTTCAACCGCATTGCTCTGCTCTCCTGTGCCGTGCTAGGCTTCTCTCGGAGACCGTCCCGCGGGCTTTGATGCCGAGTCGATCGCTATAATTACGAACGCATAAACCGTCAGACACAGAACTTGGCCTCCCCGCAGCCCAGCGACCGTTCCCTCGGAACTGGCACGAGGGGGCAGCAGGCCTGCACACCCAGCACGGTCTTTTCTGTAAGTAACAACATGATTCCCACAACTACGCTGGAAGAAAGGCAACAATAAAGAAATAAACAGATAAAGCAAGACATGGTTCTTGCCCAACGTCACGGTGGACCAGGAGATGTGAAGGAGGCTGGGGAGAGGGCGATCAGGGTACAGCCACTGTCCAAGTCCGGCTGCCACCTGCACACAACATGAGAGCCCTCCGGTCTCCCCCCAACAGGCACTTGGAACCCAAAGGAGGGCTGGCCGCCAGCTCGCTACGTTCGCTTTGCTTCTCTTTGTTTTGCCTTGCTCCGCTTTGCTTTGCTCTTGCAGGCACAGTTTTGCTTTTCCATACCTCCTTTCCTCTGCTGTTCTTGCCCCGGCTTTGCTTTGCTTTGCCTCAGATTCTTTTGCTGTTTCTTTCCTGGCAATGCTTTGCTTTTCCTTGTGCTACGTTCCCTTGCTCTGCTTTGCCTTGCTAAGTTTTGCCTTTTCTGGACATGTTTTGCTTTTTTTTTTTTTTTTTTTTTTTTTTTTAAGTGTTCATTGCATTCTTTTGTTTTCCTTTTGGACCTATCTGATGTGTTTTTAGAGGCCGCGCTTTGCTTTTCCAGGCGCTGGATGTCATTGCTTTTCCCTATGCCGCTAGGTCTTTTCCATAGCAGGGCTTTGCTTTGTCTTGCTCAGCTTTCATCCGCATTGCTCCGCTCTCCTGTGCCGTGCTAGGCTTCCTTTGGAGACCGTCTCACTGATTTTGCTGCTGAGTCGATTGGTAAATTTCTGAACGCATCAACCGTCAGACACAGAACTTGGCCTCCCCGCAGCCCAGCCACTGTCCCCTCGGAACCGGCGCGTGGGGGCAGCAGGCCTGGCCGCCCGACATGGTCCATACTTTGTCCCTAGCCATGCGGCGAGCTGGCTTGGGTGGGCCACACTGCTAGTTGTGTGTGTGAGGTTCTCAAAACAGTAAGGAACTACGTGATTCCCACAAGTACGGTGGTAGAAATCCACAACAAACAACAACAAAATGTATATATATATATATATATATAAAACCAGCTAAAGCAAGACATGGTTCTTGCCCGGTGTCACAGTGGACTAGGAGCTGTGAAGAAGGCTGAGGAGTGGGCGATCAGGGTACAACCACTGTCCAAGTCTGGCTGCCACCTGCACACAAAATGGAGCCCTCCGATCTCTCCCCCACAGACACTTGGAACCCAAAGGAGGGCTGGCCGCCAGCTCGCTACGTTCGCTTTGCTTCTCTTTGTTTTGCCTTGCTCCGCTTTGCTTTGCTCTTGCTGGCACGGTTTTGCTATTCCATACCTCCTTTCCTCTGCTGTTCTTGCCCTGGCTTTGCTTTGCTTTGCCTCAGATTCTTTTGCTGTTTCTTTCCTGGCAATGCTTTGCTTTTCCTTGTGCTACGTTCCCTTGCTCTGCTTTGACTTGCTCTGCTTTCCCTTCCCTGGCCATGCTTTCCTTGGTTTACCTTTGGTTTACAGACCTGGCACTGCTTTGCTTTTCCTACACCTTCTGTGCTTTGCCTTGCCTCGCCTCAAACTGCTTTGCTTTCCTTTGTTTGCTTTATCTTTCCTAGTTATGCTTTGCTTTTCCTGGTGCTACTTTCCTTTGCTCAGCTTTGCCTTCCTTGGCCGTGCTTTGTTTTGCTTTACGGGGCCACGCTTGCCTTTTTTCACCTTTGCCTTGCTCTCTTTTGCCTCACTTGCTCCTGCTCTCACTTCCAGTTTCTGGCCATGCTTACCTTTGTTTTGCTTTACTTTGTATTCCTGGCACTGCTTTGCTTTTCCTTTTGCTACTTTCTTTTGTTCTGCTTTGCCTTGCCTGGCCATGCTTTGCTTTGCTTTGCTTTGTATTCCTGGCATTGCTTTGCTTTTCCTTCTCTGCTCTGCTTAGCTTCTCTTAACCCTGCTCTGATTTGCCTTACCTTGAACTTTTTCGCTTTGTTGTGGTTTTATTTATTTTTTGTTTGTTTGTTTGTTTTTATTTTTTTTCATTAATATTTTTTTTCGTTCTCTTTACCAGCACTGCTTTGCATTTCCTGGTACTACTTTCCTTTGTTCTGCTTTGCCTTCCTGTGCTTTGCCTTCCCTGGCCTTGCTTTGTTTTGCTTTATCAGGCCATGCTTTCCTTGGTTTACCTTTGGTTTACAGACCTGGCACTGCATTGCTTTTCCTACCCGTGCTGTGCTTTGCCTTGCCTCAAAGTGCTTTGCTGTCCTTTGCTTGCTTTGTCTTCCCTCGTTATGCTTTGCTTTTCCTGGTGCTACTTTCCTTTGCTCAGCTTTGCCTTCCCTCGCCGTGCTTTGTTTTGCTTTATGGGGCCATGCTTGCCTTTGTTTAGCTTCGCTCTGCTCTGCTTTGCCTTGCTATGTTTTGCCTTTTCTGGACATGCTTTGCATCTATTTTTTTTTTTATTCTCATTATTTTTCCTTTTTTTTTTTTTTTTTTTTAATTTAAATGTTCATTACATTCTTTTGTTTTTCTTTTGGACCTATCTGATGTGTTTTTACAGGCCGTGCTTTCCTTTTCCAGGCCCTGGTTGTCACTGCTTTTCCTTATGCCGCTAGTTCTTTTTCTTAGCAGGGTTTTACTCTGTCTTGCTCAGCTTTTATCCGCATTGCTCTGCTCTCCTGTGCTGTGCTAGGTTTCTTTTAGAGACTTTCCCACTGGTTTTACTGGGCTAGCCGCCAGCTCGCTACGTTTGCTTTGCTTCTCTCTGTTTTGCCTTATTCCGCTTTGCTTTGCTCTTCGTGGCACAGTTTTGCTTTCCCATACCTCCTTTCCTCTGCTGTTCTTGCCCCAGCTTTGCCTCAGAGTGCTTTGCTTTTGCTTTCCTGAAAATGCTTTGCTTTTCCTTGTGCTACGTTCCCTTGCTCTGCTTTGACTTGCTCTGCTTTCCCTTCCCTGGCCATGCTTTCCTTGGTTTACCTTTGGTTTACAGACCTGGCACTGCATTGCTTTTCCAAACCATGCTGTGCTTTGCCTTGCCTCAAAGTGCTTTGCTTTCCTCTGCTTGCTTTGTCTTCCCTCGTTATGCTTTGCTTTACCTGGTGTTACTTTCCTTTGCTCAGCTTTGCCCTCCCTGGCCTTGCTTTTTTTTTTCCTTTACGGGGCCATGCTTTCCTTTGTTTACCTTTGCTTTCCTCTACTTTGTTCTGCTATGCTATGCCTTTCCTGGTCATGCTTTGCATTTTTTTATTCTTATTATTTTTTTTATTTATTTGATGTTCATTCCATACTTTATGTTTTCCTTTTGTATCTTTTTCTTGTGTTTTCTCTGGCCGTGCTTTGCTTTTCCAGGCCTTGCTTGTCATTGATTTTCCTTATGCCGCTAGGTCTTTTCCCTAGCAGGGCTTTGCTTTGTCTCGCTCAGCTTTCATCCGCATTGCTCTGCTCTCCTGTGCCGTGCTAGGCTTCCTTTGGAGACCGTCTCACTGATTTTGCTGCTGAGTCGGTTGGTAAATTTCTGAACGCATAAACCGTCAGACACAGAACTTGGCCTCCCCGCAGCCCAGCCACTGTCCCCTCGGAACTGGAGGCTGGGTGCAGCAGGCCTGGCCGCCCGACATGGTCCATTCTTTGTCCCCAGCCATGCGGCGAGCTGCCAGGGGACCCCTAACTGCTGCTCGTGTGGTGATAGTGTTCAGTGACAATTTCAATGAGAATAAGTAACTACATGATTCCCACAACTACGGTGGAAGAAATACACAACAGACAACAACAAAATGTATATAGATATATAAAACCAGCTAAAGCAAGACATGGTTCTTGCCGGCTGTCACAGTGGACTAGGAGCTGTGAAGAAGGCTGAGGAGTGGGCGATCAGGGTACAACCACTGTCCAAGTCCGGCTGCCACCTGTACACAACATGGAGGCCCTCCGGTCTCCCCCCAACAGGCACTTGGAACCCAAAGGAGGGCTGGCCGCCAGCTCACTACGTTTGCTTTGCTTCTCTTTGTTTTGCCTTGCTCCGCTTTGCTTTGCTCTTGCTGGCACAGTTTTGCTTTTCCATACCTCCTTTCCTCTGCTGTTCTTGCCCCGGCTTTGCCTCAGAGTGTTTTGCTCTTTCTCTCCTGGAAATACTTTGCATTTCCTTGTGCTACTTTCCTTTGCTTTGCTTTTCCTTGCTCTGCTTTGCCTTCCCTGGCCATGCTTTCCTTTGCCTTGCTTTGTATTCCAGGCATTGCTTTGCTTTTCCTTCTCTGCTCTGCTTAGCTTCTCTTAACCCTGCTCCGATTTCCCTTAACTACATGATTCCCACAACTATGGTGGGAGAAATACACAACAGACAACAACAAAATGTAAATACATATATAAAACCTGCTAAAGCAAGACATGGTTCTTGCCGGCTGTCACAGTGGACTAGGAGCTGTGAAGAAGGCTGAGGAGGGGGTGATCAGGGTCCAGCCACTGTCCAAGTCTGGCTGCCACCTGTACACAACATGAGAGCCCTCCGGTCTCCCCCCAACAGGCACTTGGAACTCAAAGGAGGGCTGGCCGCCAGCTCGCTACGTTTGCTTTGCTTCTCTTTGTTTTGCCTTGCTCCGCTTTGCTTTGCTCTTGCTGGCACAGTTTTGCTTTTTCCTACCTCCTTTCCTCTGCTGTTCTTGGCCCAGCTTTGCCTCAGATTGCTTTGCTTTTGCTTTCCTGAAAATGCTTTGCTTTTCCTTGTGCTACCTTTCTTTGTTCTGCTTTGCCTTCCCTGGCCATGCTTTCCTTTGCTCTGCTTTGATTTACTTTGGCTTTCATCTTTTATTCTTTTTTTTTATTATTATTATTATTTTTTTCATGTTTCTTGCATGATTTGTTTTCATTTTGGACCTGTCTGATGTGTTTTTACAGGCCGTGCTTTCCTTTTCCAGGCCCTGGTTGTCACTGCTTTTCCCTATGCCTAGCAGGGCTTTTCCTTGTCTCGCTCAGCTTTCATCCACATTGCTCTGCTCTCCTGTGCCGTGCTTGGCTTCTTTTGGAGACTGTCTCACTGATTTTGCTGCGGAGTCGGTTGGTAAATTTATGAACGCATAAACCGTCAGACACAGAACTTGGCCTCCCCGCAGCCCAGCCACTGTCCCCTCGGAACCGGCGCGTGGGGGCAGCAGGCCTGGCCGCCCGACATGGTCCATACTTTGTCCCTAGCCATGCGGAGAGCTGCCAGGTGGGCCACACTGCTAGTTGTGTGTGTGAGGTTCTCAAAGACAGTAAGTAACTACATGATTTCCACAACTACGGTGGAAGAAATCCACAACAACAACAACAACAAAATGTATATAGATATATAAAACCAGCTAAAGCAAGACATGGTTCTTGCCCGGTGTCACAGTGGACTAGGAGCTGTGAAGAAGGCTGAGGAGTGGGCGATCAGGGTCCAGCCACTGTCCAAGTCTGGCTGCCACCTGCACACAACATGGAGCCCTCCGGTCTCCCCCTCACAGACACTTGGAACCCAAAGGAGGGCTGGCCGCCAGCTCGCTACGTTTGCTTTGCTTCTCTTTGTTTTGCCTTGCTCCGCTTTGCTTTGCTCTTGCTGGCACGGTTTTGCTTTTCCATACCTCCTTTCCTCTGCTGTTCTTGCCCCAGCTTTGCTTTGCTTTGCCTCAGATTCTTTTGCTGTTTCTTTCCTGGCAATGCTTTGCTTTTCCTTGTGCTACGTTCCCTTGCTCTGCTTTGATTTGCTCAGCTTTCCCTTCCCTGGCCATGTTTTCCTTGGTTTACCTTTGGTTTATAGACCTGGCACTGCTTTGCTTTTCCTACCCGTGCTGTGCTTTGCCTTGCCTCGCCTCAAACTGCTTTGCTTTCCTTTGTTTGCTTTATCTTTCCTAGTTATGCTTTGCTTTTCCTGGTGCTACTTTCCTTTGCTCAGCTTTGCCTTCCTTGGCCGTGCTTTGTTTTGCTTTACGGGGCCATGCTTGCCTTTGTTTAGCTTTGCCTTGCTCTTTTTTGCCTCACCTGCTCCTGCTCTCATTTCCATTTTCCGGCCATGCTTACCTTTGTTTTGCTTTACTTTGTATTCCTGGCACTGCTTTGCTTTTCCTTTTGCTACTTTCTTTTGTTCTGCTTTGCCTTGCCTGGCCATGCTTTGCTTTGCTTTGCTTTGTATTCCTGGCATTGCTTTGCTTTTCCTTCTCTGCTCTGCTTAGCTTCTCTTAACCCTGCTCTGATTTGCCTTACCTTGAACTTTTTCGATTTGTTGTGGTTTTATTTATTTTTTGTTTGTTTGTTTGTTTGTTTTTTTTTCATTAATATTTTTTTTCTTTCTCTTTCCCAGCACTGCTTTGCATTTCCTGGTACTACTTTCCTTTGTTCTGCTTTGCCTTCCTGTGCTTTGCCTTCCCTGGCCTTGCTTTGTTTTGCTTTATCAGGCCATGCTTTCCTTGGTTTACAGACCTGGCACTGCATTGCTTTTCCAAACCATGCTGTGCTTTGCCTTGCCTCAAAGTGCTTTGCTGTCCTTTGCTTGCTTTGTCTTCCCTCGTTATGCTTTGCTTTACCTGGTGTTACTTTCCTTTGCTCAGCTTTGCCCTCCCTGGCCTTGCTTTTTTTTTTTTTTTTGCTTTACGGGGCCATGCTTTCCTTTGTTTACCTTTGCTTTCCTCTACTTTGTTCTGCTATGCTATGCCTTTCCTGGTCATGCTTTGCATTTTTTTATTATTATTATTATTATTATTTTTTATTTATTTGATGTTCATTCCATGCTTTATATTTTCCTTTTATATCTTTTTCTTGTGTTTTCTCTGGCCGTGCTTTGCTTTTCCAGGCCCTGGTTGTCACTGCTTTTCCTTATGCCGCTAGGTCTTTTCCCTAGCAGGGCTTTGCTTTGTCTCGCTCAGCTTTCATCCGCATTGCTCTGCTCTCCTGTGCCGTGCTAGGCTTCCTTTGGAGACTGTCTCACTGATTTTGCTGCTGAGTCGGTTGGTAAATTTCTGAACGCATAAACCGTCAGACACAGAACTTGGCCTCCCCGCAGCCCAGCCACTGTCCCCTCGGAACTGGAGGCCGGGTGCAGCAGGCCTGGCCGCCCAACATGGTCCATTCTTTGTCCCTAGCCATGCGGCGAGCCGCCAGGGGACCCTTAACTGCTACTCGTGTGGTGATAGTGTTCAGTGAGAATTTCAACGAGAATAAGTAACTACATGATTCCCACAACTACGGTGGAAGAAATCCACAACAAACAACAACAAAATGTATATAGATATATAAAACCAGCTAAAGCAAGACATGGTTCTTGCCGGGTGTCACAGTGGACTAGGAGCTGTGAAGAAGGCTGAGGAGTGGGCGATCAGGGTCCAGCCACTGTCCAAGTCCGGCTGCCACCTGTACACAACATGGAGGCCCTCCGGTCTCCCCCACAGACACTTGGAACCCAAAGGAGGGCTGGCCGCCAGCTCGCTACGTTCGCTTTGCTTCTCTTTGTTTTGCCTCGCTCCGCTTTGCTTTGCTCTTGCTGGCACAGTTTTGCTTTTCCATACCTCCTTTCCTCTGCTGTTCTTGCCCCTGCTTTGCCTCAGAGTGTTTTGCTCTTTCTCTCCTGAACATACTTTGCATTTCCTTGTGCTACTTTCCTTTGCTTTGCTTTTCCTTGCTCTGCTTTGCCTTCCCTGGCCATGCTTTCCTTGGTTTAGCTCTGCTTTATAGACCTGGCACTGCTTTGCTTTTCCTACCCGTGCTGTGCTTTGCCTTGCCTCGCCTCAAACTGCTTTGCTTTCCTTTGTTTGCTTTGTCTTCCCTGGTTATGCTTTGCTTTTCCTGGTGCTACTTTCCTTTGCTCAGCTTTGCCTTCCTTGGCCATGCTTTGTATTGCTTTACGGGGCCATGCTTGCCTTTTTTCACCTTTGCCTTGCTCTCTTTTGCCTCACTTGCTCCTGCTCTCACTTCCAGTTTCCAGCCATGCTTACCTTTGTTTTGCTTTACTTTGTATTCTTGGCACTGCTTTGCTTTTCCTTTTGCTACTTTCTTTTGTTCTGCTTTGCCTTGCCTGGCCATGCTTTGCTTTGCTTTGCTTTGTATTCCTGGCATTGCTTTGCTTTTCCTTCTCTGCTCTGCTTAGCTTCTCTTAACCCTGCTCTGATTTGCCTTACCTCAAACTTTTTCGCTTTGTTGTGCTTTTTATTGCTGTTTTATTTTTTTTTTGTTGTTCGTTTTTTATTTATTTATTTATTTATTTATTTTCACTTCTTTCTCTTTCCTGGCACTGCTTTGCTTTTCCTGGTGCTACTTTCCTTTGCTCAGCTTTGCCTTCCCTGGCCGTGCTTTGTTTTGCTTTACGGGGCCATGCTTGCCTTTGTTTAGCTTTGCTCTGCTCTGCTTTGCCTTGCTATGTTTTGCCTTTTCTGGACATGCTTTGCATCTATTTCTTTTATTATTATTATTATTTATTCTTTTTTTTTTTTTTTTCCTTTAAATGTTCATTGCATTCTTTTGTTTTCCTTTTGGACCTATCTGATGTGTTTTTACAGACCGTGCTTTCCTTTTCCAGGCCCTGGTTGTCACTGCTTTTCCTTATGCCGCTCGGTCTTTTCCTTAGCAGGGTTTTACTCTGTCTTGCTCAGCTTTTATCCGCATTGCTCTGCTCTCCTGTGCTGTGCTAGGTTTCTTTTGGAGACTGTCCCACTGGTTTTACTGGGCTAGCCGCAAGCTCCTTACGTTTGCTTTGCTTCTTTTTGTTTTGCCTTACTCCGCTTTGCTTTGCTCTTGCTGGCACAGTTTTGTTTTCCCATATCTCCTTTCCTCTGCTGTTCTTGCCCCAGCTTTGCCTCAGACTGCTTTGCTTTTGCTTTCCTGAAAATGCTTTGCTTTTCCTTGTGCTACGTTCCCTTGCTCTGCTTTGACTTGCTCAGCTTTCCCTTCCCTGGCCATGCTTTCCTTGGTTTAGCTCTGCTTTATAGACCTGGCACTGCTTTGCTTTTCCTACCCGTGCTGTGCTTTGCCTTGCCTCGCCTCAAACTGCTTTGCTTTCCTTTGTTTGCTTTGTCTTCCCTGGTTATGCTTTGCTTCTCCTGGTGCTACTTTCCTTTGCTCAGCTTTGCCTTCCTTGGCCGTGCTTTGTATTGCTTTACGGGGCCACGCTTGTCTTTTTTTTACCTTTGCCTTGCTCTCTTTTGCCTCGCCTGCTCCTGCTCTCACTTCCAGTTTCTGGTCATGCTTACCTTTGTTTTGCTTTACTTTGTATTCCTGGCACTGCTTTGCTTTTCCTTTTGCTACTTTCTTTTGTTCTGCTTTGCCTTGCCTGGCCATGCTTTGCTTTGCCTTGCTTTGTATTCCTGGCATTGCTTTGCTTTTCCTTCTCTGCTCTGCTTAGCTTCTCTTCACCCTGCTCTGATTTGCCTTACCTCAAACTTTTTCGCTTTGTTGTGCTTTTTATTGGTGTTTTGTTTTTTTTTTTTTTTTTTTCTTTTTTTATTTATTTATTTACTTTGACTTCTTTCTCTTTCCTGGCACTGCTTTGCTTTTCCTGGTGCTACTTTCCTTTGCTCAGCTTTGCCTTCCCTGGCCGTGCTTTGTTTTGCTTTATAGGGCCATGCTTGCCTTTGTTTAGCTTCGCTCTGCTCTGCTTTGCCTTGCTATGTTTTGCCTTTTCTGGACATGCTTTGCATCTTTTTTTTTTATTGTTATTATTATTTTTTTATTTATTTTTCTTTAAATGATCATTACATTCTTTTGTTTTCCTTTTGGACCTATCTGATGTGTTTTTACAGGCCGTGCTTTCCTTTTCCAGGCCCTGGTTGTCACTGCTTTTCCCTATGCCTAGCAGGGCTTTTCCTTAGCAGGGTTTTACTCTGTCTTGCTCAGCTTTTATCCGCATTGCCCTGCTGTCCTGTGTTGTGCTAGGTTTCTTTTGGAGACTGTCCCACTGGTTTTACTGAGCTAGCCGCAAGCTCCTTACGTTTGCTTTGCTTCTCTCTGTTTTGCCTTGCTCCGCTTTGCTTTGCTCTTGCTGGCACAGTTTTGCTTTCCCATACCTCCTTTCCTCTGCTGTTCTTGCCCCAGCTTTGCCTCAGACTGTTTTGCTTTTGCTTTCCTGAAAATGCTTTGCTTTTCCTTGTGCTACGTTCCTTTGCTCTGCTTTGACTTGCTCAGCTTTCCCTTCCCTGGCCACGCTTTCCTTGGTTTAGCTTTGCTTTATAGACCTGGCACTGCTCTGCCTTTCCTACCCGTGCTGTGCTTTGCCTTGCCTCAAAGTGCTTTGCTTTCCTTTGCTTGCTTTGCATTTCCTGGTTATGCTTTGCTTCTCCTGGTGCTACTTTCCTTTGCTCAGCTTTGCCTTCCCTGGCCTTGCTTTCGTTTGCTGTTTCAGGCCATTTTTTCCTTTCTTTAGCTTTGCTTTGCTCTGCTTTGCTTTGCTTTGCTTTGCTTTGCTTTGCCTTTCATCTTTTATTCTTTTTTTTTTTTTTTTTTTTTTTTTTAATTTATTTTTTTTTTTTCATGTTCCTTGCATGATTTGTTTTCCTTTTGGACCTATCTGATGTGTTTTTACTGGCCGTGCTTTGCTTTTCCAGGCCCTGGTTGTCACTGCTTTTCCCTATGCCTAGCAGGGCTTTTCCTTGTCTCGCTCAGCTTTCATCCACATTGCTCTGCTCTCCTGTGCCGTGCTAGGCTTCCTTTGGAGACCGTCTCACTGATTTTGCTGCTGAGAAGATTGGTAAATTTCTGAACGCATCAACCGTCAGACACAGAACTTGGCCTCCCCGCAGCCCAGCCACTGTCCCCTCGGAACCGGCGCGTGGGGGCAGCAGGCCTGGCCGCCCGACATGGTCCATTCTTTGTCCCCAGCCACGCGGCGAGCTGGCTTGGGTGGGCCACACTGCTAGTTGTGTGTGTGAGGTTCTCAAAGACAGTAAGGAACTACACGATTCCCACAACTACGGTGGAAGAAATCCACCACAAGAACAACAACAACAACAAAATAGATAGAGATATATAAAACGTCACGGTGGACTAGGAGATGTGAAGGAGGCTGGGGAGAGAGCTGTCAGGGTACAGCCACTGTCCGAGTCTGGCTGCCACCTGTACACAACATGGAGCCCTCCGGTCTCCCCCCCACAGACACTTGGAACCCAAAGGAGGGCTGGCCGCCAGCTCGCTACGTTTGCTTTGCTTCTCTTTGTTTTGCCTTGGTCGGCTTTGCTTTGCTCTTGCTGGCACAGTTTTGCTTTTCCATACCTCCTTTCCTCTGCTGTTCTTGCCTCAGATTGCTTTGCTTTTTCTCTCCTGGAAATGCTGTGTTGTTCCTTGTGCTGCTTTGCTTTGCTTTGCTTTGCTTTGCTTTGCTTTGCTTTGCTTTGCTTTGCTTTGTTTTGCTTTTTCTTTCCTCAGCCTGCTACGTTTTTACTTGTGCGGTCATGCTTTATTTTTTATTTCTTTGCTTCGTATTCCTGTCAGTGCTTTGCTTTCCCTTCTCTGCTCTTCTGGACCTTTCTTAGCCTCGCTGTGCTTTGCTTTGCCTCAAAGTGCTTTCTTTCCTTGGCTTTCCCTTTCGTGGCACCGCTTTGTTTTTCCCTGTGCTCCTTTCCTTAGCTTTGCTGTCTTTATGAATGCATAAAGAAGTTCATGAAACTTGTTTCTGAACACACAGAAAAGTTAGCCGGCCCGCAGCCCGGCAGCTGTCCCCTCGGAGCTGGCGGGCAGGGACAGGGATCTGGCTACCGGGCCAGGTCTATTCTGTTGCCCACCGTTGTCCGGAGAGCCAGCAGGTGGGCTCCGTTGCTATTCGTCTGGGGAGGGGTGTGGGTTGAGAACAACAATCAATAACTACTCGATTCCTAAAACGAAAGGGGGAAACAGACGGAGAAGACTATTATTATTCCTACTTCTACTATTTGTATTACGTTTTAATGATATTTATTTCTATTACTATTTAATACTTTTATTTCTAATAACTTTTTAGTAGTATATAATAATAGCATTATTATTATTATTATTATTATTATTATTGTTATTGTTATTGTTATTGTTATTGTTATTGTTATTGTTATTGTTATTATTAATTTATATAATGATAAGCAGCTAAAGCAAAGCAGCCAGGCAGCCAGCCAAACTGAGTGGCACAGGTGGGGAGCCGTTCGCGGCCGAGCAGGAGCCTCTGATGTCAGAGCGAGAGCGAGAGGCAGCCCGAGGCAACCGGGGGCCGCTGCCACACCCTGGCCTTCTCAAACGCCCAGCTCCCCGTAAGCCAGCAATGGGCCCCTTTTCCTCTGGGGTGGGTGGGGGGTGCGATTTCGACTGACGCTAAGTTAACTCCGCATTTTGTTTTGGCAGCACCGTTTTGCTTTGCTTTGCTTTCCCTGGCCCTGCGTTGCTTCGCTTCGCTTTGTATTCAAGGCACTGCTTCGCTTTTCCTGGCCCTGTTTTACTTTGGATTTTCTCTTCCTGACCGTGCTTTGCTTTTCCTGGCCTCGCTTTGTTTCGTTTTGCTTGACTTTGTATTCGTGACACCGCTTTTCTTTCCCTGGACCTCCTTTGCTTTGTTTTTTCTCGCCCTTCTTTGCTTTGCTTTTGCTGGTCCTGCCTCGCTTTGTTTTGCTTGACGTTGTATTCAAGACACCGCTTTTCTTTTCCTGGACCTCTTTTGCTTTGGTTTTTCTCGCCTTTCTTTGTTTTGCTTTTGCTGGCCCTGCCTCGCTTTGTTTTGCTTGACGTTGTATTCAAGATACCGCTTTTCTTTCCCCCACCCCCCAGGAAATCCTTAGCTTAGGTTTTTTTTGTTTGTTTGTTTGTTTTTCCCCACCCTTCTTTGTTTTGCTTTAGCCGGCCCTGCCTTGCTTTGCTTTGCTTTACTTTGTATTCGTGACACCACTTTTCTTTTCCTGGACCTCTTCTGCTTTGGTTTTTCTTGCCCTGCTTGCTTTTGCTTTTCGCGGCCCTTCTTGGCTTTGCTTTTCCTTTTGCCTCTTTCTTTTCCCTAGCAGGGCTTTGCTTTGTCTCGCTCTGCTTTGCGTTGCATTGCTCAGCTCTGCTTTGCCGTGCTAGGTAGGCTTCTTTTGCAGACCGTCGCACCGATTTGGGCGACGAGTCGATCGGTGTATTTATGAACGCATAAAGCCTCAGGCGCACACCGTGGCCTCCCTCCCCGCAGCCCGACGACTGTCCCCCGGGAGCTGGAGGGTGGCGACAGGAAGCCTGGCCACCCACCCAGCATGGTCTATTCCTCATCCCCCGCTGTCCGGCGAGCCGCCAGGTGGGTCCCGCTGCTGCTGTTCGTCTGGGGACGGGCTTGGGTGAGGTTTTTTAGGACGATAAGCGACATTACACGATTCCCAATGATTTGGGTTCGTTTTGCTTTGCTTTCCTTTTCCTCGCTTTACTTATCGTCGCTCTTCCCCGCTTTGCTTTTCCCGCACCTGCTTCGACATGCTTTCCTTAGAGCTGCATCTTTCTGGGGGGTTTTGGTTTGTATTCCCGGCACCGATTTCCTTTTCTTTGCTCTGCTTTGCCGTTCCTACTCCGCTTTGTTTTTTGCTCTTTTGATGCGTTTACACACACAGGAACGCTGGGTCACCTACTTCGGCCTCCCCACAGCCCGCCAACCGTCCCTTCGCAGCTGGCAGGTGGGGGTGCGGGGGTCGGCCACCCAGCCAAGTCTATTCCAGGACCCCCGCTGACTGGGGAGCCGCCACCTGAGCTCAACTGCCGTTTGCCTGAGGAGGCTGGGGGAGGGGGGGGGGGGGGGGGGGGGGGTGAGGGGGAGCTGAGGACTAGGGGGGTGGGGGAGGTTTTGAAAGACGGTAAGGAATGACACGATTCCTGAAGCTACAGCGGAAAACAGGCAACAGAACTAACTAATAATAAACGTAAAGATAAGAGTAGTTATTTTGCAAAGCGGCTAAAGCAAAGCGGCCAGGCAGTCAGCCGCACTGCGCGGCACAGGTGGCGAGCCTCTGGCGGCCGAGCAAGAGCCTCTGACGTCAGAGCGAGCTGCGGCCCGAAGCAGCCGGGGTCCGGGGCCGCGCCCTCGCCTTCCCGACCGGCGCCGGCGCCCCGCCCCGCCCCGTCCACTGCAAAGGCTGCAAAGGGCGGAGGAGAGGGAGGGAGAAGTGGGGAGGGGGCGGAGGCGGCCATTGAAGTGCGTAGACGGCCGCTGTCAGATGCAGGCCGCCACGTCTACCCGTCCCTCCCACCCTCCGGGCCCCGTGGAGCGACCAGGTCTACTTCTCCCTCCTCCCCGCTCTCTCCCCCGCCCCCTCCCGCCTCGTGGAGCCACCAGGTCTACTTCTCCCTCCTCCTCCCCGCTCTCTCCCCCCCGCCCCCTCCCACCCCGTGGAGCCACCAGGTCTACTTCTCCCTCCTCCTCCCCGCTCTGTCCCCCCGCCCCCTCCCGCCCCGTGGAGCCACCAGGTCTACTTCTCCCTCCTCCTCCCCGCTCTGTCCCCCCGCCCCCTCCCGCCCCGTGGAGCCACCAGGTCTACTTCTCCCTCCTCCTCCCCGCTCTGTCCCCCCGCCCCCTCCCGCCCCGTGGAGCCACCAGGTCTACTTCTCCCTCCTCCCAGCTCTGTCCCCCCGCCCCCTCCCGCCTCGTGGAGCCGTCAGGTCTACCCCGCCGTCACGGCCACTGCTCGAGAGCGGCCCGGCTGCCTCGTCTACACGGCCACACGCACGCATGCACAGACGGGCGCGTGCCCGCACGCTTCCCTCCGGCGGCCCGCCAGGTCTATCCACACGCCTCTCGCGTGCAGGGGAACGGCTGGGAGGCGCCATTCATTCGAATCGTTCACGCTTTTAAAAAGAAAAAGGGGAAAAAGAAAAACAAACACAAGCAGCAGCAGCAGCAGCAGCAACAAGAAAGCACGGGTCCCGCTTGGCGGCGGGGAGACGAGAGGTCGTACAAAGAGTGCGGAGAAAGCGTTCGCTCTCAGACTCCGGCCGCCACGTCTACCCGCCGCCAGAGCCACTCGGAGCCCGCGGCAGACCGGCCGCCAGTTCCTCCCCTTTGCTTTGCTTTTGCCGGCCCTGCTTCGCTTTGCTTTTCGTGGAAGCGCTGAGTTTTGTTTGGCGTCGCGTTCGTGGCACTCGTTTGCTTTTCCTTCGTCTGCTCCGCCTCGCTCCGCTTTGCCGTTCCTCCTCCGCTTCGCTTTGCTTTTGCCGGCGCCGCTTGGCCTGGCTTTGGCTGGCGGCGCTCCGCCTTTCCGTTGCGCGCCTTCGCTTCGCCTCGTTTCGCACGGATCGCTGAGTGCAGTGACACACGCCCAGCCACGCAGAGTCGCACGGGTGGCTCGCAGGCGAGCCAGAGCC
>NW_028137433.1:127500-147500 GCF_965140915.1 Aythya marila | reverse complement strand
CCCGCCACCGCGGCGGGAGCGACGGACGTGCTAGAGGAGAACGCGACCTCGAGGCGGGCACGAGCCCCCGCGACCGGGGCACCCACGACACCGGGGCGGCGCGCTCCGCAGCGGACAGGGGACGCGGCCACCAAAAGCGCGCACACTGCCGCGGCGGCCCCGACGCGGCGGGGGGACGCCCCCCCACCCAGCCCACCGGACGCGGGACGCGCCGCGCGGCTTCTCTCTCGCTCGCCCTCGCTGCTGCTGCTGCTTTTGGCACATCGTTTGCGGCCACCCCCGCCGCCTTGCTGCTCGCGGCCGGCACCCGCGGGGCCCCGGACCGACGCCGGCACCAGCGCCTCGCGCAACGCTCACGGACCCCTGCGGCTCGCGGGGCCGCTCGGCCGTCACACAGCCGGCTTCGGCCGGAAAAGCCCCTTCGTTCGGCGACGAGAACGACGGACGGAGCGCCCACCAGCGACCAGGGCACGCGCCCTAAACGCCGCCGCCGCCGCTCTCGCCCCGAGCGAGGCAGCGCCTCACCTGCGACGGGAAGCGAGCTGGACAGGAGACCGCCCGTGCCTGAACACCGGACACCGCCGCGGCTGCCCCGGGACAGGGGAGCGCGGAAGAGCCGGCCCGCCGGGGGCCCTCTCCGACGCGACCCGAGTGGCCTCATCGATCGGAAAAAAAAAAAAAAAAGCGAACAGCGTCGCCTGCGTGCGTGCGGGTGTGCTGGAGCAACGTCCGCGAGAGGTGCTCGCACCGACCTGAACATCGGCCCTGACAGGAACCGACCCGCCGGGAAGCCTCTCCGACGTGCCCGAGGAACGCCTCGACGGGCTCCTGCGTGCGGGTGACGTGAGGTGCATCGTCGAGAGCCGGAGGCGCCGCCGCCTCGGCCGTGCCAATCCGCGGGGTCCCCCCTCCTTCGCCTTCCGAGCCTCCGGGACCCACGCGAGCAGCCGGGGACGCCCCCGGACGGACGCCTTCGGCCGCCGGCGGACCGCCCGCCGGCTTCTGGCCGCTCCCTCTCTCCACAGCTCTGAGCTCGCGGCTCGCTGCTGCTTCTCCGGCGACTCGCACGCGCGAGACCGCTTCTCGCTCGCCGGCGGGGAGGGTAGCTGGCTCGGCAAACCGCTGGCGGCTACCGCTCCGCACAACCCACGCCCGAGCCGACGCCACCGCCGACGCCGCGCGCCCCCTTCTCGCGCGCCGCCTCTCCAAGCCCCAAGCGCTCGCTCGGCACCGCTGGCGGAGCAGAGTCCTCACTCTCTCCTATAGACGGACAGAAAAGTCATCGCCTCACAAGCGCCGCACGTCCTTTTCCAGCCTACCGCGGCGAGGCAGCCGAGCGCAACCGACTTTTACCTCGACCTAACTGGAGGCACAGAGAAACAGCGACGCCTACCACCCCTTCCGAGCCGTGGCACGACCTGCTAGTCTACCTCCAGCCCCACGGCGGCCTTCCAAGTCCCGTCGGACACGCGGTAGACCTGGCCGCCGTTCCCTCCGCCCGACCGGCGGCTATTTCCTCCGCGCGGGTAGACCTGGCAACCTCAGGGGGACCCCCCGGCCGGGAACCGACGGCGCCGGCCCGCCTTCCTTCGCTTTTCCCACGGGCCCTTCCGGCACTTTTCCAGCCTTTTCGGGCTTTTTCGCACCTTTCCGGGAATTTCCGACGCTTTCCGCGCCATCGGACCCGCTCGGGAACCGCTCGACCGACCCGGGGACGTGCGCCTTCGCAAACGCGCGCGCGCGCGCGCTCCCGTCGCTGCCGGGCAGACCCCGACGCCGTTCTCGCGGCCGGACCTGCAGCGACCCCTACAGGTCGCCGCCGGCTAAGCAAACATGGCGACCGCGGCAGGGTAGACCTGGCGGCCGCAGGAAGCTACGGGGAGACCAGGCGGCCGCGGGACGACGCGGGGACACCAGGCGGCCGCGGCAGGATCGGCAGACGAGGCGACGGGGGGATGCGGTAGACCTGGCAACCTCGGCGGGACGCGGGGAGACCTGGCGGCCGCAGGAGGGCACCGGGACACCTGGCGGCCGCAGGACGACACGGGGAGACGTGGCGGCAACGGGGGGCACACGGTAGACCTGGCAACCTCAGGGGGACACGGGGAGACCCGCCGGCCGGGAACCGACAGCGCCGGCCCGCCTTCCTTCGCTTTTCCCACGGGCCCTTCCGGCACTTTTCGCACCTTTCCGGGAATTTCCGACGCTTTCCGCGCCATCGGACCCGCTCGGGAACCGCTCGACCGACCCGCGGACGGGAGCCCTCGCAAACGCGCTCGCGCCCGCGCTCCCGTCGCTGCCGGGCAGACCCCGACGCCGTTCTCGCGGCCGGACCTGCAGCGACCCCTACAGGTCGCCGCCGGCTAAGCAAACATGGCGACCGCGCCCGGGTAGACCTGGCGGCTGCTGTCCGCAGCGCTTAGACGAGGCGCCCGCGGCGCCCCGAGGCGGGGAACACCTGCCGGCCGGGAACCAACCCCGCCGTCCTTTCCCTAGCAGGGCTCTGCCTTGCCTTGCTCGGCTTTCAACCGCATTGCTCTGCTCTCCTGTGCCGTGCTAGGCTTCTCTCGGAGACCGTCCCGCGGGCTTTGATGCCGAGTCGATCGCTATAATTACGAACGCATAAACCGTCAGACACAGAACTTGGCCTCCCCGCAGCCCAGCGACCGTTCCCTCGGAACTGGCACGAGGGGGCAGCAGGCCTGCACACCCAGCACGGTCTTTTCTGTAAGTAACAACATGATTCCCACAACTACGCTGGAAGAAAGGCAACAATAAAGAAATAAACAGATAAAGCAAGACATGGTTCTTGCCCAACGTCACGGTGGACCAGGAGATGTGAAGGAGGCTGGGGAGAGGGCGATCAGGGTACAGCCACTGTCCAAGTCCGGCTGCCACCTGCACACAACATGAGAGCCCTCCGGTCTCCCCCCAACAGGCACTTGGAACCCAAAGGAGGGCTGGCCGCCAGCTCGCTACGTTCGCTTTGCTTCTCTTTGTTTTGCCTTGCTCCGCTTTGCTTTGCTCTTGCTGGCACAGTTTTGCTTTTCCATACCTCCTTTCCTCTGCTGTTCTTGCCCCGGCTTTGCTTTGCTTTGCCTCAGATTCTTTTGCTGTTTCTTTCCTGGCAATGCTTTGCTTTTCCTTGTGCTACGTTCCCTTGCTCTGCTTTGCCTTGCTAAGTTTTGTCTTTTCTGGACATGTTTTGCTTTTTTTTTTTTTTTTTTTTTTTTTTTTAAGTGTTCATTGCATTCTTTTGTTTTCCTTTTGGACCTATCTGATGTGTTTTTAGAGGCCGCGCTTTGCTTTTCCAGGCGCTGGATGTCATTGCTTTTCCCTATGCCGCTAGGTCTTTTCCATAGCAGGGCTTTGCTTTGTCTTGCTCAGCTTTCATCCGCATTGCTCCGCTCTCCTGTGCCGTGCTAGGCTTCCTTTGGAGACCGTCTCACTGATTTTGCTGCTGAGTCGATTGGTAAATTTATGAACGCATCAACCGTCAGACACAGAACTTGGCCTCCCCGCAGCCCAGCCACTGTCCCCTCGGAACCGGCGCGTGGGGGCAGCAGGCCTGGCCGCCCGACATGGTCCATACTTTGTCCCTAGCCATGCGGCGAGCTGGCTTGGGTGGGCCACACTGCTAGTTGTGTGTGTGAGGTTCTCAAAAGAGTAAGGAACTACGTGATTCCCACAAGTACGGTGGTAGAAATCCACAACAAGCAACAACAAAATGTATATATATATATATATATATAAAACCAGCTAAAGCAAGACATGGTTCTTGCCCGGTGTCACAGTGGACTAGGAGCTGTGAAGAAGGCTGAGGAGTGGGCGATCAGGGTACAACCACTGTCCAAGTCTGGCTGCCACCTGCACACAAAATGGAGCCCTCCGATCTCTCCCCCACAGACACTTGGAACCCAAAGGAGGGCTGGCCGCCAGCTCGCTACGTTCGCTTTGCTTCTCTTTGTTTTGCCTTGCTCCGCTTTGCTTTGCTCTTGCTGGCACGGTTTTGCTATTCCATACCTCCTTTCCTCTGCTGTTCTTGCCCTGGCTTTGCTTTGCTTTGCCTCAGATTCTTTTGCTGTTTCTTTCCTGGCAATGCTTTGCTTTTCCTTGTGCTACGTTCCCTTGCTCTGCTTTGATTTGCTCTGCTTTCCCTTCCCTGGCCATGCTTTCCTTGGTTTACCTTTGGTTTACAGACCTGGCACTGCTTTGCTTTTCCTACACCTTCTGTGCTTTGCCTTGCCTCGCCTCAAACTGCTTTGCTTTCCTTTGTTTGCTTTATCTTTCCTAGTTATGCTTTGCTTTTCCTGGTGCTACTTTCCTTTGCTCAGCTTTGCCTTCCTTGGCCGTGCTTTGTTTTGCTTTACGGGGCCACGCTTGCCTTTTTTCACCTTTGCCTTGCTCTCTTTTGCCTCACTTGCTCCTGCTCTCACTTCCAGTTTCCGGCCATGCTTACCTTTGTTTTGCTTTACTTTGTATTCCTGGCACTGCTTTGCTTTTCCTTTTGCTACTTTCTTTTGTTCTGCTTTGCCTTGCCTGGCCATGCTTTGCTTTGCTTTGCTTTGTATTCCTGGCATTGCTTTGCTTTTCCTTCTCTGCTCTGCTTAGCTTCTCTTAACCCTGCTCTGATTTGCCTTACCTTGAACTTTTTCGCTTTGTTGTGGTTTTATTTATTTTTTGTTTGTTTGTTTGTTTTTATTTTTTTTCATTAATATTTTTTTTCGTTCTCTTTACCAGCACTGCTTTGCATTTCCTGGTACTACTTTCCTTTGTTCTGCTTTGCCTTCCTGTGCTTTGCCTTCCCTGGCCTTGCTTTGTTTTGCTTTATCAGGCCATGCTTTCCTTGGTTTACCTTTGGTTTACAGACCTGGCACTGCATTGCTTTTCCTACCCGTGCTGTGCTTTGCCTTGCCTCAAAGTGCTTTGCTGTCCTTTGCTTGCTTTGTCTTCCCTCGTTATGCTTTGCTTTTCCTGGTGCTACTTTCCTTTGCTCAGCTTTGCCTTCCCTCGCCGTGCTTTGTTTTGCTTTATGGGGCCATGCTTGCCTTTGTTTAGCTTCGCTCTGCTCTGCTTTGCCTTGCTATGTTTTGCCTTTTCTGGACATGCTTTGCATCTATTTTTTTTTTTATTCTCATTATTTTTCCTTTTTTTTTTTTTTTTTTTTAATTTAAATGTTCATTACATTCTTTTGTTTTTCTTTTGGACCTATCTGATGTGTTTTTACAGGCCGTGCTTTCCTTTTCCAGGCCCTGGTTGTCACTGCTTTTCCTTATGCCGCTAGTTCTTTTTCTTAGCAGGGTTTTACTCTGTCTTGCTCAGCTTTTATCCGCATTGCTCTGCTCTCCTGTGCTGTGCTAGGTTTCTTTTAGAGACTTTCCCACTGGTTTTACTGGGCTAGCCGCCAGCTCGCTACGTTTGCTTTGCTTCTCTCTGTTTTGCCTTATTCCGCTTTGCTTTGCTCTTCGTGGCACAGTTTTGCTTTCCCATACCTCCTTTCCTCTGCTGTTCTTGCCCCAGCTTTGCCTCAGAGTGCTTTGCTTTTGCTTTCCTGAAAATGCTTTGCTTTTCCTTGTGCTACGTTCCCTTGCTCTGCTTTGACTTGCTCTGCTTTCCCTTCCCTGGCCATGCTTTCCTTGGTTTACCTTTGGTTTACAGACCTGGCACTGCATTGCTTTTCCAAACCATGCTGTGCTTTGCCTTGCCTCAAAGTGCTTTGCTTTCCTCTGCTTGCTTTGTCTTCCCTCGTTATGCTTTGCTTTACCTGGTGTTACTTTCCTTTGCTCAGCTTTGCCCTCCCTGGCCTTGCTTTTTTTTTTCCTTTACGGGGCCATGCTTTCCTTTGTTTACCTTTGCTTTCCTCTACTTTGTTCTGCTATGCTATGCCTTTCCTGGTCATGCTTTGCATTTTTTTATTATTATTATTTTTTTTATTTATTTGATGTTCATTCCATACTTTATGTTTTCCTTTTGTATCTTTTTCTTGTGTTTTCTCTGGCCGTGCTTTGCTTTTCAAGGCCTTGCTTGTCATTGATTTTCCTTATGCCGCTAGGTCTTTTCCCTAGCAGGGCTTTGCTTTGTCTCGCTCAGCTTTCATCCGCATTGCTCTGCTCTCCTGTGCCGTGCTAGGCTTCCTTTGGAGACCGTCTCACTGATTTTGCTGCTGAGTCGGTTGGTAAATTTCTGAACGCATAAACCGTCAGACACAGAACTTGGCCTCCCCGCAGCCCAGCCACTGTCCCCTCGGAACTGGAGGCCGGGTGCAGCAGGCCTGGCCGCCCGACATGGTCCATTCTTTGTCCCCAGCCATGCGGCGAGCTGCCAGGGGACCCCTAACTGCTACTCGTGTGGTGATAGTGTTCAGTGACAATTTCAATGAGAATAAGTAACTACATGATTCCCACAACTACGGTGGAAGAAATACACAACAGACAACAACAAAATGTATATAGATATATAAAACCAGCTAAAGCAAGACATGGTTCTTGCCGGCTGTCACAGTGGACTAGGAGCTGTGAAGAAGGCTGAGGAGTGGGCGATCAGGGTACAACCACTGTCCAAGTCCGGCTGCCACCTGTACACAACATGGAGGCCCTCCGGTCTCCCCCCAACAGGCACTTGGAACCCAAAGGAGGGCTGGCCGCCAGCTCGCTACGTTTGCTTTGCTTCTCTTTGTTTTGCCTTGGTCGGCTTTGCTTTGCTCTTGCTGGCACAGTTTTGCTTTTCCATACCTCCTTTCCTCTGCTGTTCTTGCCCCGGCTTTGCCTCAGAGTGTTTTGCTCTTTCTCTCCTGGAAATACTTTGCATTTCCTTGTGCTACTTTCCTTTGCTTTGCTTTTCCTTGCTCTGCTTTGCCTTCCCTGGCCATGCTTTCCTTTGCCTTGCTTTGTATTCCAGGCATTGCTTTGCTTTTCCTTCTCTGCTCTGCTTAGCTTCTCTTAACCCTGCTCCGATTTCCCTTAACTACATGATTCCCACAACTATGGTGGGAGAAATACACAACAGACAACAACAAAATGTAAATACATATATAAAACCTGCTAAAGCAAGACATGGTTCTTGCCGGCTGTCACAGTGGACTAGGAGCTGTGAAGAAGGCTGAGGAGGGGGTGATCAGGGTCCAGCCACTGTCCAAGTCTGGCTGCCACCTGTACACAACATGAGAGCCCTCCGGTCTCCCCCCAACAGGCACTTGGAACTCAAAGGAGGGCTGGCCTCCAGCTCGCTACGTTTGCTTTGCTTCTCTTTGTTTTGCCTTGCTCCGCTTTGCTTTGCTCTTGCTGGCACAGTTTTGCTTTTTCCTACCTCCTTTCCTCTGCTGTTCTTGGCCCAGCTTTGCCTCAGATTGCTTTGCTTTTGCTTTCCTGAAAATGCTTTGCTTTTCCTTGTGCTACCTTTCTTTGTTCTGCTTTGCCTTCCCTGGCCATGCTTTCCTTTGCTCTGCTTTGATTTACTTTGGCTTTCATCTTTTATTCTTTTTTTTTATTATTATTATTATTTTTTTCATGTTTCTTGCATGATTTGTTTTCATTTTGGACCTGTCTGATGTGTTTTTACAGGCCGTGCTTTCCTTTTCCAGGCCCTGGTTGTCACTGCTTTTCCCTATGCCTAGCAGGGCTTTTCCTTGTCTCGCTCAGCTTTCATCCACATTGCTCTGCTCTCCTGTGCCGTGCTTGGCTTCTTTTGGAGACTGTCTCACTGATTTTGCTGCTGAGTCGGTTGGTAAATTTATGAACGCATAAACCGTCAGACACAGAACTTGGCCTCCCCGCAGCCCAGCCACTGTCCCCTCGGAACCGGCGCGTGGGGGCAGCAGGCCTGGCCGCCCGACATGGTCCATACTTTGTCCCTAGCCATGCGGAGAGCTGCCAGGTGGGCCACACTGCTAGTTGTGTGTGTGAGGTTCTCAAAGACAGTAAGTAACTACATGATTTCCACAACTACGGTGGAAGAAATCCACAACAACAACAACAACAAAATGTATATAGATATATAAAACCAGCTAAAGCAAGACATGGTTCTTGCCCGGTGTCACAGTGGACTAGGAGCTGTGAAGAAGGCTGAGGAGTGGGCGATCAGGGTCCAGCCACTGTCCAAGTCTGGCTGCCACCTGCACACAACATGGAGCCCTCCGGTCTCCCCCTCACAGACACTTGGAACCCAAAGGAGGGCTGGCCGCCAGCTCGCTACGTTTGCTTTGCTTCTCTTTGTTTTGCCTTGCTCCGCTTTGCTTTGCTCTTGCTGGCACGGTTTTGCTTTTCCATACCTCCTTTCCTCTGCTGTTCTTGCCCCAGCTTTGCTTTGCTTTGCCTCAGATTCTTTTGCTGTTTCTTTCCTGGCAATGCTTTGCTTTTCCTTGTGCTACGTTCCCTTGCTCTGCTTTGATTTGCTCAGCTTTCCCTTCCCTGGCCATGTTTTCCTTGGTTTACCTTTGGTTTATAGACCTGGCACTGCTTTGCTTTTCCTACCCGTGCTGTGCTTTGCCTTGCCTCGCCTCAAACTGCTTTGCTTTCCTTTGTTTGCTTTATCTTTCCTAGTTATGCTTTGCTTTTCCTGGTGCTACTTTCCTTTGCTCAGCTTTGCCTTCCCTGGCCGTGCTTTGTTTTGCTTTATGGGGCCACACTTGCCTTTTTTTACCTTTGCCTTGCTCTTTTTTGCCTCACCTGCTCCTGCTCTCATTTCCATTTTCCGGCCATGCTTACCTTTGTTTTGCTTTACTTTGTATTCCTGGCACTGCTTTGCTTTTCCTTTTGCTACTTTCTTTTTCCTTTTGCTACTTTCTTTTGTTCTGCTTTGCCTTGCCTGGCCATGCTTTGCTTTGCTTTGCTTTGTATTCCTGGCATTGCTTTGCTTTTCCTTCTCTGCTCTGCTTAGCTTCTCTTAACCCTGCTCTGATTTGCCTTACCTTGAACTTTTTCGCTTTGTTGTGGTTTTATTTATTTTTTGTTTGTTTGTTTGTTTTTATTTTTTTCATTAATATTTTTTTTCTTTCTCTTTCCCAGCACTGCTTTGCATTTCCTGGTACTACTTTCCTTTGTTCTGCTTTGCCTTCCTGTGCTTTGCCTTCCCTGGCCTTGCTTTGTTTTGCTTTATCAGGCCATGCTTTCCTTGGTTTACAGACCTGGCACTGCATTGCTTTTCCAAACCATGCTGTGCTTTGCCTTGCCTCAAAGTGCTTTGCTGTCCTTTGCTTGCTTTGTCTTCCCTCGTTATGCTTTGCTTTACCTGGTGTTACTTTCCTTTGCTCAGCTTTGCCCTCCCTGGCCTTGCTTTTTTTTTTTTTTTTGCTTTACGGGGCCATGCTTTCCTTTGTTTACCTTTGCTTTCCTCTACTTTGTTCTGCTATGCTATGCCTTTCCTGGTCATGCTTTGCATTTTTTTATTATTATTATTATTATTATTTTTTATTTATTTGATGTTCATTCCATGCTTTATATTTTCCTTTTATATCTTTTTCTTGTGTTTTCTCTGGCCGTGCTTTGCTTTTCCAGGCCCTGGTTGTCACTGCTTTTCCTTATGCCGCTAGGTCTTTTCCCTAGCAGGGCTTTGCTTTGTCTCGCTCAGCTTTCATCCGCATTGCTCTGCTCTCCTGTGCCGTGCTAGGCTTCCTTTGGAGACTGTCTCACTGATTTTGCTGCTGAGTCGAATGGTAAATTTCTGAACGCATAAACCGTCAGACACAGAACTTGGCCTCCCCGCAGCCCAGCCACTGTCCCCTCGGAACTGGAGGCCGGGTGCAGCAGGCCTGGCCGCCCGACATGGTCCATTCTTTGTCCCTAGCCATGCGGCGAGCCGCCAGGGGACCCTTAACTGCTACTCGTGTGGTGATAGTGTTCAGTGAGAATTTCAACGAGAATAAGTAACTACATGATTCCCACAACTACGGTGGAAGAAATCCACAACAAACAACAACAAAATGTATATAGATATATAAAACCAGCTAAAGCAAGACATGGTTCTTGCCGGGTGTCACAGTGGACTAGGAGCTGTGAAGAAGGCTGAGGAGTGGGCGATCAGGGTCCAGCCACTGTCCAAGTCCGGCTGCCACCTGTACACAACATGGAGGCCCTCCGGTCTCCCCCACAGACACTTGGAACCCAAAGGAGGGCTGGCCGCCAGCTCGCTACGTTCGCTTTGCTTCTCTTTGTTTTGCCTCGCTCCGCTTTGCTTTGCTCTTGCTGGCACAGTTTTGCTTTTCCATACCTCCTTTCCTCTGCTGTTCTTGCCCCTGCTTTGCCTCAGATTCTTTTGCTGTTTCTTTCCTGGCAATGCTTTGCTTTTCCTTGTGCTACTTTCCTTTGCTTTGCTTTTCCTTGCTCTGCTTTGCCTTCCCTGGCCATGCTTTCCTTTGCTTTATCAGGCCATGCTTTCCTTGGTTTAGCTTTGCTTTATAGACCTGGCACTGCTCTGCCTTTCCTACCCGTGCTGTGCTTTGCCTTGCCTCAAAGTGCTTTGCTTTTCCTTTGCTTGCTTTGCATTTCCTGGTTATGCTTTGCTTTTCCTTTTGCTACTTTCCTTAGCTCTGCTTTGCCTTCCCTGGCCTTGCTTTCGTTTGCTGTTTCAGGCTATTTTTTCCTTTCTTTAGCTTTGCTTTGCTCTGCTTTGCTTTGCTTTGCTTTGCCTTTCATCTTTTATTCTTTTTTTTTTTTTTTTTTTAATTTTTTTTTTTTTTCATGTTCCTTGCATGATTTGTTTTCCTTTTGGACCTATCTGATGTGTTTTTACTGGCCGTGCTTTGCTTTTCCAGGCCCTGGTTGTCACTGCTTTTCCCTATGCCTAGCAGGGCTTTTCCTTGTCTCGCTCAGCTTTCATCCACATTGCTCTGCTCTCCTGTGCCGTGCTAGGCTTCCTTTGGAGACCGTCTCACTGATTTTGCTGCTGAGTCGAATGGTAAATTTCTGAACGCATAAACTGTCAGACACAGAACTTGGCCTCCCCGCAGCCCAGCCACTGTCCCCTCGGAACTGGAGGCCGGGTGCAGCAGGCCTGGCCGCCCGACATGGTCCATTCTTTGTCCCTAGCCATGCGGCGAGCCGCCAGGGGACCCTTAACTGCTACTCGTGTGGTGATAGTGTTCAGTGAGAATTTCAACGAGAATAAGTAACTACATGATTCCCACAACTACGGTGGAAGAAATCCACAACAAACAACAACAAAATGTATATAGATATATAAAACCAGCTAAAGCAAGACATGGTTCTTGCCGGGTGTCACAGTGGACTAGGAGCTGTGAAGAAGGCTGAGGAGTGGGCGATCAGGGTCCAGCCACTGTCCAAGTCCGGCTGCCACCTGTACACAACATGGAGGCCCTCCGGTCTCCCCCACAGACACTTGGAACCCAAAGGAGGGCTGGCCGCCAGCTCGCTACGTTCGCTTTGCTTCTCTTTGTTTTGCCTCGCTCCGCTTTGCTTTGCTCTTGCTGGCACAGTTTTGCTTTTCCATACCTCCTTTCCTCTGCTGTTCTTGCCCCTGCTTTGCCTCAGAGTGTTTTGCTCTTTCTCTCCTGAACATACTTTGCATTTCCTTGTGCTACTTTCCTTTGCTTTGCTTTTCCTTGCTCTGCTTTGCCTTCCCTGGCCATGCTTTCCTTGGTTTAGCTCTGCTTTATAGACCTGGCACTGCTTTGCTTTTCCTACCCGTGCTGTGCTTTGCCTTGCCTCGCCTCAAACTGCTTTGCTTTCCTTTGTTTGCTTTGTCTTCCCTGGTTATGCTTTGCTTTTCCTGGTGCTACTTTCCTTTGCTCAGCTTTGCCTTCCTTGGCCATGCTTTGTATTGCTTTACGGGGCCATGCTTGCCTTTTTTCACCTTTGCCTTGCTCTCTTTTGCCTCACTTGCTCCTGCTCTCACTTCCAGTTTCCAGCCATGCTTACCTTTGTTTTGCTTTACTTTGTATTCTTGGCACTGCTTTGCTTTTCCTTTTGCTACTTTCTTTTGTTCTGCTTTGCCTTGCCTGGCCATGCTTTGCTTTGCTTTGCTTTGTATTCCTGGCATTGCTTTGCTTTTCCTTCTCTGCTCTGCTTAGCTTCTCTTAACCCTGCTCTGATTTGCCTTACCTCAAACTTTTTCGCTTTGTTGTGCTTTTTATTGCTGTTTTATTTTTTTTTTGTTGTTCGTTTTTTATTTATTTATTTATTTATTTATTTTCACTTCTTTCTCTTTCCTGGCACTGCTTTGCTTTTCCTGGTGCTACTTTCCTTTGCTCAGCTTTGCCTTCCCTGGCCGTGCTTTGTTTTGCTTTACGGGGCCATGCTTGCCTTTGTTTAGCTTTGCTCTGCTCTGCTTTGCCTTGCTATGTTTTGCCTTTTCTGGACATGCTTTGCATCTATTTCTTTTATTATTATTATTATTTATTCTTTTTTTTTTTTTTTTTCCTTTAAATGTTCATTGCATTCTTTTGTTTTCCTTTTGGACCTATCTGATGTGTTTTTACAGACCGTGCTTTCCTTTTCCAGGCCCTGGTTGTCACTGCTTTTCCTTATGCCGCTCGGTCTTTTCCTTAGCAGGGTTTTACTCTGTCTTGCTCAGCTTTTATCCGCATTGCTCTGCTCTCCTGTGCTGTGCTAGGTTTCTTTTGGAGACTGTCCCACTGGTTTTACTGGGCTAGCCGCAAGCTCCTTACGTTTGCTTTGCTTCTTTTTGTTTTGCCTTACTCCGCTTTGCTTTGCTCTTGCTGGCACAGTTTTGTTTTCCCATATCTCCTTTCCTCTGCTGTTCTTGCCCCAGCTTTGCCTCAGACTGCTTTGCTTTTGCTTTCCTGAAAATGCTTTGCTTTTCCTTGTGCTACGTTCCCTTGCTCTGCTTTGACTTGCTCAGCTTTCCCTTCCCTGGCCATGCTTTCCTTGGTTTAGCTCTGCTTTATAGACCTGGCACTGCTTTGCTTTTCCTACCCGTGCTGTGCTTTGCCTTGCCTCGCCTCAAACTGCTTTGCTTTCCTTTGTTTGCTTTGTCTTCCCTGGTTATGCTTTGCTTCTCCTGGTGCTACTTTCCTTTGCTCAGCTTTGCCTTCCTTGGCCGTGCTTTGTATTGCTTTACGGGGCCACGCTTGCCTTTTTTTACCTTTGCCTTGCTCTCTTTTGCCTCGCCTGCTCCTGCTCTCACTTCCAGTTTCTGGTCATGCTTACCTTTGTTTTGCTTTACTTTGTATTCCTGGCACTGCTTTGCTTTTCCTTTTGCTACTTTCTTTTGTTCTGCTTTGCCTTGCCTGGCCATGCTTTGCTTTGCCTTGCTTTGTATTCCTGGCATTGCTTTGCTTTTCCTTCTCTGCTCTGCTTAGCTTCTCTTCACCCTGCTCTGATTTGCCTTACCTCAAACTTTTTCGCTTTGTTGTGCTTTTTATTGGTGTTTTGTTTTTTTTTTTTTTGTTCTTTTTTTATTTATTTATTTACTTTGACTTCTTTCTCTTTCCTGGCACTGCTTTGCTTTTCCTGGTGCTACTTTCCTTTGCTCAGCTTTGCCTTCCCTGGCCGTGCTTTGTTTTGCTTTATAGGGCCATGCTTGCCTTTGTTTAGCTTCGCTCTGCTCTGCTTTGCCTTGCTATGTTTTGCCTTTTCTGGACATGCTTTGCATCTTTTTTTTTTATTGTTATTATTATTTTTTTATTTATTTTTCTTTAAATGATCATTACATTCTTTTGTTTTCCTTTTGGACCTATCTGATGTGTTTTTACAGGCCGCGCTTTCCTTTTCCAGGCCCTGGTTGTCACTGCTTTTCCCTATGCCTAGCAGGGCTTTTCCTTAGCAGGGTTTTACTCTGTCTTGCTCAGCTTTTATCCGCATTGCCCTGCTGTCCTGTGTTGTGCTAGGTTTCTTTTGGAGACTGTCCCACTGGTTTTACTGAGCTAGCCGCAAGCTCCTTACGTTTGCTTTGCTTCTCTCTGTTTTGCCTTGCTCCGCTTTGCTTTGCTCTTGCTGGCACAGTTTTGCTTTCCCATACCTCCTTTCCTCTGCTGTTCTTGCCCCAGCTTTGCCTCAGACTGTTTTGCTTTTGCTTTCCTGAAAATGCTTTGCTTTTCCTTGTGCTACGTTCCTTTGCTCTGCTTTGACTTGCTCAGCTTTCCCTTCCCTGGCCACGCTTTCCTTGGTTTAGCTCTGCTTTATAGACCTGGCACTGCTCTGCCTTTCCTACCCGTGCTGTGCTTTGCCTTGCCTCAAAGTGCTTTGCTTTCCTTTGCTTGCTTTGCATTTCCTGGTTATGCTTTGCTTCTCCTGGTGCTACTTTCCTTTGCTCTGCTTTGCCTTCCCTCGCCGTGCTTTCGTTTGCTGTTTCAGGCCATTTTTTCCTTTCTTTAGCTTTGCTTTGCTCTGCTTTGCTTTGCTTTGCTTTGCCTTTCATCTTTTATTCTTTTTTTTTTTTTTTTTAATTTATTTTTTTTTTCATGTTCCTTGCATGATTTGTTTTCCTTTTGGACCTATCTGATGTGTTTTTACTGGCCGTGCTTTGCTTTTCCAGGCCCTGGTTGTCACTGCTTTTCCCTATGCCTAGCAGGGCTTTTCCTTGTCTCGCTCAGCTTTCATCCGCATTGCTCTGCTCTCCTGTGCCGTGCTAGGCTTCCTTTGGAGACCGTCTCACTGATTTTGCTGCTGAGTCGATTGGTAAATTTATGAACGCATAAACCGTCAGACACAGAACTTGGCCTCCCCGCAGCCCAGCCACTATCCCCTCGGAACCGGCGCGTGGGGGCAGCAGGCCTGGCCGCCCGACATGGTCCATTCTTTGTCCCCAGCCATGCGGCGAGCTGGCTTGGGTGGGCCACACTGCTAGTTGTGTGTGTGAGGTTCTCAAAGACAGTAAGGAACTACACGATTCCCACAACTACGGTGGAAGAAATCCACCACAAGAACAACAACAACAACAAAATAGATAGAGATATATAAAACGTCACGGTGGACTAGGAGATGTGAAGGAGGCTGGGGAGAGAGCTGTCAGGGTACAGCCACTGTCCGAGTCTGGCTGCCACCTGTACACAACATGGAGCCCTCCGGTCTCCCCCCCACAGACACTTGGAACCCAAAGGAGGGCTGGCCGCCAGCTCGCTACATTCACTCTGCTTCTCTTTGTTTTGCCTTGGTCTGCTTTGCTTTGCTCTTGCTGGCACAGTTTTGCTTTTCCATACCTCCTTTCCTCTGCTGTTCTTGCCTCAGATTGCTTTGCTTTTTCTCTCCTGGAAATGCTGTGTTGTTCCTTGTGCTGCTTTGCTTTGCTTTGCTTTGCTTTGCTTTGCTTTGCTTTGCTTTGCTTTGCTTTGCTTTGTTTTGCTTTTTCTTTCCTGAGCCTGCTACGTTTTTACTTGTGCGGTCATGCTTTATTTTTTATTTCTTTGCTTCGTATTCCTGTCAGTGCTTTGCTTTCCCTTCTCTGCTCTTCTGGACCTTTCTTAGCCTCGCTGTGCTTTGCTTTGCCTCAAAGTGCTTTCTTTCCTTGGCTTTCCCTTTCGTGGCACCGCTTTGTTTTTCCCTGTGCTCCTTTCCTTAGCTTTGCTGTCTTTATGAATGCATAAAGAAGTTCATGAAACTTGTTTCTGAACACACAGAAAAGTTAGCCGGCCCGCAGCCCGGCAGCTGTCCCCTCGCAGCTGGCGGGCAGGGACAGGGATCTGGCTACCGGGCCAGGTCTATTCTGTTGCCCACCGTTGTCCGGAGAGCCAGCAGGTGGGCTCCGTTGCTATTCGTCTGGGGAGGGGTGTGGGTTGAGAACAACAATCAATAACTACTCGATTCCTAAAACGAAAGGGGGAAACAGACGGAGAAGACTATTATTATTCCTACTTCTACTATTTGTATTACGTTTTAATGATATTTATTTCTATTCCTATTTAATACTTTTATTTCTAATAACTTTTTAGTAGTATATAATAATAGCATTATTATTATTATTATTATTATTATTATTATTATTATTATTATTATTATTATTATTATTATTATTAATTTATATAATGATAAGCAGCTAAAGCAAAGCAGCCAGGCAGCCAGCCAAACTGAGTGGCACAGGTGGGGAGCCGTTCGCGGCCGAGCAGGAGCCTCTGATGTCAGAGCGAGAGCGAGAGGCGGCCCGAGGCAACCGGGGGCCGCTGCCACACCCTGGCCTTCTCAAACGCCCAGCTCCCCGTAAGCCAGCAACGGGCCCCTTTTCCTCATGGGTGGGTGGGGGGTGCGATTTCGACTGACGCTAAGTTAACTCCGCATTTTGTTTTGGCAGCACCGTTTTGCTTTGCTTTGCTTTCCCTGGCCCTGCGTTGCTTCGCTTCGCTTTGTATTCAAGGTACTGCTTCGCTTTTCCTGGCCCTGTTTTACTTTGGATTTTCTCTTCCTGACCGTGCTTTGTTTTTCCTGGCCTTGCTTTGTTTCGTTTTGCTTGACTTTGTATTCGTGACACCGCTTTTCTTTCCCTGGACCTCCTTTGCTTTGTTTTTTCTCGCCCTTCTTTGCTTTGCTTTTGCTGGTCCTGCCTCGCTTTGTTTTGCTTGACGTTGTATTCAAGACACCGCTTTTCTTTTCCTGGACCTCTTTTGCTTTGGTTTTTCTCGCCTTTCTTTGTTTTGCTTTTGCTGGCCCTGCCTCGCTTTGTTTTGCTTGACGTTGTATTCAAGATACCGCTTTTCTTTCCCCCACCCCCCAGGAAATCCTTAGCTTAGTTTTTTTTTGTTTGTTTGTTTGTTTTTCCCCACCCTTCTTTGTTTTGCTTTTGCTGGCCCTGCCTTGCTTTGCTTTGCTTTACTTTGTATTCGTGACACCACTTTTCTTTTCCTGGACCTCTTCTGCTTTGGTTTTTCTTGCCCTTCTTGGCTTTGCTTTTCCTTTTGCCTCTTTCTTTTCCCTAGCAGGGCTTTGCTTTGTCTCGCTCTGCTTTGCGTTGCATTGCTCAGCTCTGCTTTGCCGTGCTAGGTAGGCTTCTTTTGCAGACCGTCGCACCGATTTGGGCGACGAGTCGATCGGTGTATTTATGAACGCATAAAGCCTCAGGCGCACACCGTGGCCTCCCCGCAGCCCGATGACTGTCCCCCGGGAGCTGGAGGGTGGCGACAGGAAGCCTGGCCACCCACCCAGCATGGTCTATTCCTCATCCCCCGCCGTCCGGCGAGCCGCCAGGTGGGTCCCGCTGCTGCTGTTCGTCTGGGGACGGGCTTGGGTGAGGTTTTTTAGGACGATAAGCGACATTACACGATTCCCAATGATTTGGGTTCGTTTTGCTTTGCTTTCCTTTTCCTCGCTTTACTTATCGTCGCTCTTCCCCGCTTTGCTTTTCCCGCACCTGCTTCGACATGCTTTCCTTAGAGCTGCATCTTTCTGGGGGGTTTTGGTTTGTATTCCCGGCACCGATTTCCTTTTCTTTGCTCTGCTTTGCCGTTCCTACTCCGCTTTGTTTTTTGCTCTTTTGATGCGTTTACACACACAGGAACGCTGGGTCACCTACTTCGGCCTCCCCACAGCCCGCCAACCGTCCCTTCGCAGCTGGCAGGTGGGGGGGCGGGGGTCGGCCACCCAGCCAAGTCTATTCCAGGACCCCCGCTGACTGGGGAGCCGCCACCTGAGCTCAACTGCCGTTTGCCTGAGGAGGCTGGGGGAGGGACGGGGGGGGGGGGGGGGGGGTGAGGGGGAGCTGAGGACTAGGGGGGTGGGGGAGGTTTTGAAAGACGGCAAGGAATGACACGATTCCTGAAGCTACAGCGGAAAACAGGCAACAGAACTAACTAATAATAAACGTAAAGATAAGAGTAGTTATTTTGCAAAGCGGCTAAAGCAAAGCGGCCAGGCAGTCAGCCGCACTGCGCGGCACAGGTGGCGAGCCTCTGGCGGCCGAGCAAGAGCCTCTGACGTCAGAGCGAGCTGCGGCCCGAAGCAGCCGGGGTCCGGGGCCGCGCCCTCGCCTTCCCGACCGGCGCCGGCGCCCCGCCCCGCCCCGTCCACTGCAAAGGCTGCAAAGGGCGGAGGAGAGGGAGGGAGAAGTGGGGAGGGGGCGGAGGCGGCCATTGAAGTGCGTAGACGGCCGCTGTCAGATGCAGGCCGCCACGTCTACCCGTCCCTCCCACCCTCCGGGCCCCGTGGAGCGACCAGGTCTACTTCTCCCTCCTCCCCGCTCTCTCCCCCGCCCCCTCCTGCCTCGTGGAGCCACCAGGTCTACTTCTCCCTCCTCCTCCCCGCTCTCTCCCCCCCGCCCCCTCCCACCCCGTGGAGCCACCAGGTCTACTTCTCCCTCCTCCTCCCCGCTCTGTCCCCCCGCCCCCTCCCGCCCCGTGGAGCCACCAGGTCTACTTCTCCCTCCTCCTCCCCGCTCTGTCCCCCCGCCCCCTCCCGCCCCGTGGAGCCACCAGGTCTACTTCTCCCTCCTCCTCCCCGCTCTGTCCCCCCGCCCCCTCCCGCCCCGTGGAGCCACCAGGTCTACTTCTCCCTCCTCCCAGCTCTGTCCCCCCGCCCCCTCCCGCCTCGTGGAGCCGTCAGGTCTACCCCGCCGTCACGGCCACTGCTCGAGAGCGGCCCGGCTGCCTCGTCTACACGGCCACACGCACGCATGCACAGACGGGCGCGTGCCCGCACGCTTCCCTCCGGCGGCCCGCCAGGTCTATCCACACGCCTCTCGCGTGCAGGGGAACGGCTGGGAGGCGCCATTCATTCGAATCGTTCACGCTTTTAAAAAGAAAAAGGGGAAAAAGAAAAACAAACACAAGCAGCAGCAGCAGCAGCAGCAACAAGAAAGCACGGGTCCCGCTTGTCGGCGGGGAGACGAGAGGTCGTACAAAGAGTGCGGAGAAAGCGTTCGCTCTCAGACTCCGGCCGCCACGTCTACCCGCCGCCAGAGCCACTCGGAGCCCGCGGCAGACCGGCCGCCAGTTCCTCCCCTTTGCTTTGCTTTTGCCGGCCCTGCTTCGCTTTGCTTTTCGTGGAAGCGCTGAGTTTTGTTTGGCGTCGCGTTCGTGGCACTCGTTTGCTTTTCCTTCGTCTGCTCCGCCTCGCTCCGCTTTGCCGTTCCTCCTCCGCTTCGCTTTGCTTTTGCCGGCGCCGCTTGGCCTGGCTTTGGCTGGCGGCGCTCCGCCTTTCCGTTGCGCGCCTTCGCTTCGCCTCGTTTCGCACGGATCGCTGAGTGCAGTGACACACGCCCAGCCACGCAGAGTCGCACGGGTGGCTCGCAGGCGAGCCAGAGCCCCTGACGGCAGAGCGAGCGGCAGCCCGATGCAGCCAGGGGCCGCGCGCGGCCGCGCTCTCGGCTTCTCGAGCGGCGCCGGCTCCTCTCCCCCCCTCTCCCCCGCCCGTCGCGCCGCAGCCCCGCCGAGCCGTCGGGCGGGGGGGCGGCGGGAGGGGCAATCCTCCTAGCTCGTCGCCGGCCGCTCCGCTCCGCTCCGCTCGGCGGGAAGCCGGCGCCACACGTAGGCGAGAGGGGGACGCATTATTCCGGGCACGGAGCTTCAAGCCGGCTGGTCTTCAGGCTCCCGCCGAGCCCGTGTCCCGGCCGGCGGGCAGCTAGATGGCGCGGGAGGGAGCAGAGCGACGAGCTCGCGCTCGCCTCCAGCGTTTTTCTCCCCGGGCGGGCCCCGTCCGGGGCCCCCGCAAAGGCGGGCAGGCGGGAGCTGCCTCGCCTCCTGCGACGCTCGGCTCCGCGGCCGGGGCGGATCGGGCTCGGAGTCGGCTTCGGGCTTGCGCTTCGGCTCGGGCTCGCGGGCTCGCGAGGGCAGAGGCTGTCCGGCGCCCGCAGCCCCGTCCGTCTACACGGCGCTTCCCCGCCTCGCGGCGATCTTGAGCTCTGCCCTGCTTCTCGGCCGGCTGCTGGGGAAGAGCGGCGTGGCAACGGGGAGAAGGGGGGAAGGGAGGGAACGAGAAGAGGTGTATTTGTGAATGAATGAATGAATGAATGAACGAACGAACGAATGAATGAACGAACGAACGAATGAGTGCATGAGTGCATGAATGAGTGAGTGAATGAATCAAGGAATCGATGGATCGATCGTTCAGCCAACGAATCGATGAAGAAAGGAATGAGAAAGCAGAAGGGAAGCAAAAAGAAGGGCG
>NW_028137433.1:97500-115000 GCF_965140915.1 Aythya marila | reverse complement strand
ACCTGGCGGCCGCAGGAAGCTACGGGGAGACCAGGCGGCCGCGGGACGACGCGGGGACACCAGGCGGCCGCGGCAGGATCGGCAGACGAGGCGACGGGGGGTTGCGGTAGACCTGGCAACCTCGGCGGGACGCGGGGAGACCTGGCGGCCGCAGGAGGGCACCGGGACACCTGGCGGCCGCAGGACGACACGGGGAGACGTGGCGGCAACGGGGGGCACACGGTAGACCTGGCAACCTCAGGGGGACACGGGGAGACCCGCCGGCCGGGAACCGACAGCGCCGGCCCGCCTTCCTTCGCTTTTCCCACGGGCCCTTCCGGCACTTTTCGCACCTTTCCGGGAATTTCCGACGCTTTCCGCGCCATCGGACCCGCTCGGGAACCGCTCGACCGACCCGCGGACGGGAGCCCTCGCAAACGCGCTCGCGCCCGCGCTCCCGTCGCTGCCGGGCAGACCCCGACGCCGTTCTCGCGGCCGGACCTGCAGCGACCCCTACAGGTCGCCGCCGGCTAAGCAAACATGGCGACCGCGCCCGGGTAGACCTGGCGGCTGCTGTCCGCAGCGCTTAGACGAGGCGCCCGCGGCGCCCCGAGGCGGGGAACACCTGCCGGCCGGGAACCAACCCCGCCGTCCTTTCCCTAGCAGGGCTCTGCCTTGCCTTGCTCGGCTTTCAACCGCATTGCTCTGCTCTCCTGTGCCGTGCTAGGCTTCTCTCGGAGACCGTCCCGCGGGCTTTGATGCCGAGTCGATCGCTATAATTACGAACGCATAAACCGTCAGACACAGAACTTGGCCTCCCCGCAGCCCAGCGACCGTTCCCTCGGAACTGGCACGAGGGGGCAGCAGGCCTGCACACCCAGCACGGTCTTTTCTGTAAGTAACAACACGATTCCCACAACTACGCTGGAAGAAAGGCAACAATAAAGAAATAAACAGATAAAGCAAGACATGGTTCTTGCCCAACGTCACGGTGGACCAGGAGATGTGAAGGAGGCTGGGGAGAGGGCGATCAGGGTACAGCCACTGTCCAAGTCCGGCTGCCACCTGCACACAACATGAGAGCCCTCCGGTCTCCCCCCAACAGGCACTTGGAACCCAAAGGAGGGCTGGCCGCCAGCTCGCTACGTTCGCTTTGCTCCTCTTTGTTTTGCCTTGCTCCGCTTTGCTTTGCTCTTGCTGGCACAGTTTTGCTTTTCCATACCTCCTTTCCTCTGCTGTTCTTGCCCCGGCTTTGCTTTGCTTTGCCTCAGATTCTTTTGCTGTTTCTTTCCTGGCAATGCTTTGCTTTTCCTTGTGCTACGTTCCCTTGCTCTGCTTTGCCTTGCTAAGTTTTGCCTTTTCTGGACATGTTTTGCTTTTTTTTTTTTTTTTTTTTTTTTTTTAAGTGTTCATTGCATTCTTTTGTTTTCCTTTTGGACCTATCTGATGTGTTTTTACAGGCCGTGCTTTCCTTTTCCAGGCCCTGGTTGTCACTGCTTTTCCTTATGCCGCTAGTTCTTTTTCTTAGCAGGGTTTTACTCTGTCTTGCTCAGCTTTTATCCGCATTGCTCTGCTCTCCTGTGCTGTGCTAGGTTTCTTTTAGAGACTTTCCCACTGGTTTTACTGGGCTAGCCGCCAGCTCGCTACGTTTGCTTTGCTTCTCTCTGTTTTGCCTTATTCCGCTTTGCTTTGCTCTTCGTGGCACAGTTTTGCTTTCCCATACCTCCTTTCCTCTGCTGTTCTTGCCCCAGCTTTGCCTCAGACTGCTTTGCTTTTGCTTTCCTGAAAATGCTTTGCTTTTCCTTGTGCTACGTTCCCTTGCTCTGCTTTGACTTGCTCAGCTTTCCCTTCCCTGGCCATGCTTTCCTTGGTTTACCTTTGGTTTACAGACCTGGCACTGCATTGCTTTTCCAAACCATGCTGTGCTTTGCCTTGCCTCAAAGTGCTTTGCTTTCCTCTGCTTGCTTTGTCTTCCCTCGTTATGCTTTGCTTTACCTGGTGTTACTTTCCTTTGCTCAGCTTTGCCCTCCCTGGCCTTGCTTTTTTTTTTCCTTTACGGGGCCATGCTTTCCTTTGTTTACCTTTGCTTTCCTCTACTTTGTTCTGCTATGCTATGCCTTTCCTGGTCATGCTTTGCATTTTTTTATTATTATTATTTTTTTTATTTATTTGATGTTCATTCCATACTTTATGTTTTCCTTTTGTATCTTTTTCTTGTGTTTTCTCTGGCCGTGCTTTGCTTTTCCAGGCCTTGCTTGTCATTGATTTTCCTTATGCCGCTAGGTCTTTTCCCTAGCAGGGCTTTGCTTTGTCTCGCTCAGCTTTCATCCGCATTGCTCTGCTCTCCTGTGCCGTGCTAGGCTTCCTTTGGAGACTGTCTCACTGATTTTGCTGCTGAGTCGGTTGGTAAATTTCTGAACGCATAAACCGTCAGACACAGAACTTGGCCTCCCCGCAGCCCAGCCACTGTCCCCTCGGAACTGGAGGCTGGGTGCAGCAGGCCTGGCCGCCCGACATGGTCCATTCTTTGTCCCCAGCCATGCGGCGAGCTGCCAGGGGACCCCTAACTGCTGCTCGTGTGGTGATAGTGTTCAGTGACAATTTCAATGAGAATAAGTAACTACATGATTCCCACAACTACGGTGGAAGAAATACACAACAGACAACAACAAAATGTATATAGATATATAAAACCAGCTAAAGCAAGACATGGTTCTTGCCGGCTGTCACAGTGGACTAGGAGCTGTGAAGAAGGCTGAGGAGTGGGCGATCAGGGTACAACCACTGTCCAAGTCCGGCTGCCACCTGTACACAACATGGAGGCCCTCCGGTCTCCCCCCAACAGGCACTTGGAACCCAAAGGAGGGCTGGCCGCCAGCTCGCTACGTTTGCTTTGCTTCTCTTTGTTTTGCCTTGCTCCGCTTTGCTTTGCTCTTGCTGGCACAGTTTTGCTTTTCCATACCTCCTTTCCTCTGCTGTTCTTGCCCCAGCTTTGCCTCAGAGTGTTTTGCTCTTTCTCTCCTGGAAATACTTTGCATTTCCTTGTGCTACTTTCCTTTGCTTTGCTTTTCCTTGCTCTGCTTTGCCTTCCCTGGCCATGCTTTCCTTTGCCTTGCTTTGTATTCCAGGCATTGCTTTGCTTTTCCTTCTCTGCTCTGCTTAGCTTCTCTTATCCCTGCTCCGATTTCCCTTAACTACATGATTCCCACAACTATGGTGGGAGAAATACACAACAGACAACAACAAAATGTAAATACATATATAAAACCTGCTAAAGCAAGACATGGTTCTTGCCGGCTGTCACAGTGGACTAGGAGCTGTGAAGAAGGCTGAGGAGGGGGTGATCAGGGTCCAGCCACTGTCCAAGTCTGGCTGCCACCTGTACACAACATGAGAGCCCTCCGGTCTCCCCCCAACAGGCACTTGGAACTCAAAGGAGGGCTGGCCTCCAGCTCGCTACGTTTGCTTTGCTTCTCTTTGTTTTGCCTTGCTCCGCTTTGCTTTGCTCTTGCTGGCACAGTTTTGCTTTTTCCTACCTCCTTTCCTCTGCTGTTCTTGGCCCAGCTTTGCCTCAGATTGCTTTGCTTTTGCTTTCCTGAAAATGCTTTGCTTTTCCTTGTGCTACCTTTCTTTGTTCTGCTTTGCCTTCCCTGGCCATGCTTTCCTTTGCTCTGCTTTGATTTACTTTGGCTTTCATCTTTTATTCTTTTTTTTTATTATTATTATTATTTTTTTCATGTTTCTTGCATGATTTGTTTTCATTTTGGACCTGTCTGATGTGTTTTTACAGGCCGTGCTTTCCTTTTCCAGGCCCTGGTTGTCACTGCTTTTCCCTATGCCTAGCAGGGCTTTTCCTTGTCTCGCTCAGCTTTCATCCACATTGCTCTGCTCTCCTGTGCCGTGCTTGGCTTCTTTTGGAGACTGTCTCACTGATTTTGCTGCGGAGTCGGTTGGTAAATTTATGAACGCATAAACCGTCAGACACAGAACTTGGCCTCCCCGCAGCCCAGCCACTGTCCCCTCGGAACCGGCGCGTGGGGGCAGCAGGCCTGGCCGCCCCATATGGTCCATACTTTGTCCCTAGCCATGCGGAGAGCTGCCAGGTGGGCCACACTGCTAGTTGTGTGTGTGAGGTTCTCAAAGACAGTAAGTAACTACATGATTTCCACAACTACGGTGGAAGAAATCCACAACAACAACAACAACAAAATGTATATAGATATATAAAACCAGCTAAAGCAAGACATGGTTCTTGCCCGGTGTCACAGTGGACTAGGAGCTGTGAAGAAGGCTGAGGAGTGGGCGATCAGGGTCCAGCCACTGTCCAAGTCTGGCTGCCACCTGCACACAACATGGAGCCCTCCGGTCTCCCCCTCACAGACACTTGGAACCCAAAGGAGGGCTGGCCGCCAGCTCGCTACGTTTGCTTTGCTTCTCTTTGTTTTGCCTTGCTCCGCTTTGCTTTGCTCTTGCTGGCACGGTTTTGCTATTCCATACCTCCTTTCCTCTGCTGTTCTTGCCCCAGCTTTGCTTTGCTTTGCCTCAGATTCTTTTGCTGTTTCTTTCCTGGCAATGCTTTGCTTTTCCTTGTGCTACGTTCCCTTGCTCTGCTTTGACTTGCTCAGCTTTCCCTTCCCTGGCCATGTTTTCCTTGGTTTACCTTTGGTTTATAGACCTGGCACTGCTTTGCTTTTCCTACCCGTGCTGTGCTTTGCCTTGCCTCGCCTCAAACTGCTTTGCTTTCCTTTGTTTGCTTTATCTTTCCTAGTTATGCTTTGCTTTTCCTGGTGCTACTTTCCTTTGCTCAGCTTTGCCTTCCCTGGCCGTGCTTTGTTTTGCTTTATGGGGCCACACTTGCCTTTTTTTACCTTTGCCTTGCTCTTTTTTGCCTCACCTGCTCCTGCTCTCATTTCCATTTTCCGGCCATGCTTACCTTTGTTTTGCTTTACTTTGTATTCCTGGCACTGCTTTGCTTTTCCTTTTGCTACTTTCTTTTTCCTTTTGCTACTTTCTTTTGTTCTGCTTTGCCTTGCCTGGCCATGCTTTGCTTTGCTTTGCTTTGTATTCCTGGCATTGCTTTGCTTTTCCTTCTCTGCTCTGCTTAGCTTCTCTTAACCCTGCTCTGATTTGCCTTACCTTGAACTTTTTCGCTTTGTTGTGGTTTTATTTATTTTTTGTTTGTTTGTTTGTTTTTATTTTTTTTCATTAATATTTTTTTTCTTTCTCTTTCCCAGCACTGCTTTGCATTTCCTGGTACTACTTTCCTTTGCTCTGCTTTGCCTTCCTGTGCTTTGCCTTCCCTGGCCTTGCTTTGTTTTGCTTTATCAGGCCATGCTTTCCTTGGTTTACAGACCTGGCACTGCATTGCTTTTCCAAACCATGCTGTGCTTTGCCTTGCCTCAAAGTGCTTTGCTGTCCTTTGCTTGCTTTGTCTTCCCTCGTTATGCTTTGCTTTACCTGGTGTTACTTTCCTTTGCTCAGCTTTGCCCTCCCTGGCCTTGCTTTTTTTTTTTTTTTTGCTTTACGGGGCCATGCTTTCCTTTGTTTACCTTTGCTTTCCTCTACTTTGTTCTGCTATGCTATGCCTTTCCTGGTCATGCTTTGCATTTTTTTATTATTATTATTATTATTATTTTTTATTTATTTGATGTTCATTCCATGCTTTATATTTTCCTTTTATATCTTTTTCTTGTGTTTTCTCTGGCCGTGCTTTGCTTTTCCAGGCCCTGGTTGTCACTGCTTTTCCTTATGCCGCTAGGTCTTTTCCCTAGCAGGGCTTTGCTTTGTCTCGCTCAGCTTTCATCCGCATTGCTCTGCTCTCCTGTGCCGTGCTAGGCTTCCTTTGGAGACTGTCTCACTGATTTTGCTGCTGAGTCGGTTGGTAAATTTCTGAACGCATAAACCGTCAGACACAGAACTTGGCCTCCCCGCAGCCCAGCCACTGTCCCCTCGGAACTGGAGGCCGGGTGCAGCAGGCCTGGCCGCCCGACATGGTCCATTCTTTGTCCCTAGCCATGCGGCGAGCCGCCAGGGGACCCTTAACTGCTACTCGTGTGGTGATAGTGTTCAGTGAGAATTTCAACGAGAATAAGTAACTACATGATTCCCACAACTACGGTGGAAGAAATCCACAACAAACAACAACAAAATGTATATAGATATATAAAACCAGCTAAAGCAAGACATGGTTCTTGCCGGCTGTCACAGTGGACTAGGAGCTGTGAAGAAGGCTGAGGAGTGGGCGATCAGGGTCCAGCCACTGTCCAAGTCCGGCTGCCACCTGTACACAACATGGAGGCCCTCCGGTCTCCCCCACAGACACTTGGAACCCAAAGGAGGGCTGGCCGCCAGCTCGCTACGTTCGCTTTGCTTCTCTTTGTTTTGCCTCGCTCCGCTTTGCTTTGCTCTTGCTGGCACAGTTTTGCTTTTCCATACCTCCTTTCCTCTGCTGTTCTTGCCCCTGCTTTGCCTCAGAGTGTTTTGCTCTTTCTCTCCTGAACATACTTTGCATTTCCTTGTGCTACTTTCCTTTGCTTTGCTTTTCCTTGCTCTGCTTTGCCTTCCCTGGCCATGCTTTCCTTTGCTTTATCAGGCCATGCTTTCCTTGGTTTAGCTTTGCTTTATAGACCTGGCACTGGTTTGCTTTTCCTACCCATGCTGTGCTTTGCCTTGCCTCAAAGTGCTTTGCTTTTCCTTTGCTTGCTTTGCATTTCCTGGTTATGCTTTGCTTTTCCTTTTGCTACTTTCCTTAGCTCTGCTTTGCCTTCCCTGGCCTTGCTTTCGTTTGCTGTTTCAGGCTATTTTTTCCTTTCTTTAGCTTTGCTTTGCTCTGCTTTGCTTTGCTTTGCTTTGCCTTTCATCTTTTATTCTTTTTTTTTTTTTTTTTTTAATTTTTTTTTTTTCATGTTCCTTGCATGATTTGTTTTCCTTTTGGACCTATCTGATGTGTTTTTACTGGCCGTGCTTTGCTTTTCCAGGCCCTGGTTGTCACTGCTTTTCCCTATGCCTAGCAGGGCTTTTCCTTGTCTCGCTCAGCTTTCATCCACATTGCTCTGCTCTCCTGTGCCGTGCTAGGCTTCCTTTGGAGACCGTCTCACTGATTTTGCTGCTGAGTCGAATGGTAAATTTCTGAACGCATAAACTGTCAGACACAGAACTTGGCCTCCCCGCAGCCCAGCCACTGTCCCCTCGGAACTGGAGGCCGGGTGCAGCAGGCCTGGCCGCCCGACATGGTCCATTCTTTGTCCCTAGTCATGCGGCGAGCCGCCAGGGGACCCCTAACTTCTACTCGTGTGGTGATAGTGTTCAGTGAGAATTTCAACGAGAATAAGTAACTACATGATTCCCACAACTACGGTGGAAGAAATCCACAACAAACAACAACAAAATGTATATAGATATATAAAACCAGCTAAAGCAAGACATGGTTCTTGCCGGCTGTCACAGTGGACTAGGAGCTGTGAAGAAGGCTGAGGAGTGGGCGATCAGGGTCCAGCCACTGTCCATTTCCGGCTGCCACCTGTACACAACATGGAGGCCCTCCGGTCTCCCCCACAGACACTTGGAACCCAAAGGAGGGCTGGCCAACAGCTCGCTACGTTCGCTTTGCTTCTCTTTGTTTTGCCTCGCTCCGCTTTGCTTTGCTCTTGCTGGCACAGTTTTGCTTTTCCATACCTCCTTTCCTCTGCTGTTCTTGCCCCTGCTTTGCCTCAGAGTGTTTTGCTCTTTCTCTCCTGAACATACTTTGCATTTCCTTGTGCTACTTTCCTTTGCTTTGCTTTTCCTTGCTCTGCTTTGCCTTCCCTGGCCATGCTTTCCTTGGTTTAGCTCTGCTTTATAGACCTGGCACTGCTTTGCTTTTCCTACCCGTGCTGTGCTTTGCCTTGCCTCGCCTCAAACTGCTTTGCTTTCCTTTGTTTGCTTTATCTTTCCTAGTTATGCTTTGCTTTTCCTGGTGCTACTTTCCTTTGCTCAGCTTTGCCTTCCCTGGCCGTGCTTTGTTTTGCTTTACGGGGCCACGCTTGCCTTTTTTTACCTTTGCCTTGCTCTTTTTTGCCTCACCTGCTCCTGCTCTCATTTCCATTTTCCGGCCATGCTTACCTTTGTTTTGCTTTACTTTGTATTCCTGGCACTGCTTTGCTTTTCCTTTTGCTACTTTCTTTTGTTCTGCTTTGCCTTGCCTGGCCATGCTTTGCTTTGCTTTGCTTTGTATTCCTGGCATTGCTTTGCTTTTCCTTCTCTGCTCTGCTTAGCTTCTCTTAACCCTGCTCTGATTTGCCTTACCTTGAACTTTTTCGCTTTGTTGTGGTTTTATTTATTTTTTGTTTGTTTGTTTGTTTTTATTTTTTTTCATTAATATTTTTTTTCTTTCTCTTTCCCAGCACTGCTTTGCATTTCCTGGTGCTACTTTCCTTTGCTCAGCTTTGCCTTCCCTGGCCATGCTTTGTATTGCTTTACGGGGCCATGCTTGCCTTTTTTCACCTTTGCCTTGCTCTCTTTTGCCTCACCTGCTCCTGCTCTCACTTCCAGTTTCCGGCCATGCTTACCTTTGTTTTGCTTTACTTTGTATTCCTGGCACTGCTTTGCTTTTCCTTTTGCTACTTTCTTTTGTTCTGCTTTGCCTTGCCTGGCCATGCTTTGCTTTGCTTTGCTTTGCCTTGCTTTGTATTCCTGGCATTGCTTTGCTTTTCCTTCTCTGCTCTGCTTAGCTTCTCTTCACCCTGCTCTGATTTGCCTTACCTCAAACTTTTTCGCTTTGTTGTGCTTTTTATTGGTGTTTTTTTTTTTTTGTTGTTGTTGTTCTTTTTTTATTTATTTATTTACTTTGACTTCTTTCTCTTTCCTGGCACTGCTTTGCTTTTCCTGGTGCTACTTTCCTTTGCACAGCTTTGCCTTCCCTGGCCGTGCTTTGTTTTGCTTTACGGGGCCATGCTTGCCTTTGTTTAGCTTTGCTCTGCTCTGCTTTGCCTTGCTATGTTTTGCCTTTTCTGGACATGCTTTGCATCTATTTCTTTTATTATTATTATTATTTATTCTTTTTTTTTTTTTTTTTCCTTTAAATGTTCATTGCATTCTTTTGTTTTCCTTTTGGACCTATCTGATGTGTTTTTACAGACCGTGCTTTCCTTTTCCAGGCCCTGGTTGTCACTGCTTTTCCTTATGCCGCTCGGTCTTTTCCTTAGCAGGGTTTTACTCTGTCTTGCTCAGCTTTTATCCGCATTGCTCTGCTCTCCTGTGCTGTGCTAGGTTTCTTTTGGAGACTGTCCCACTGGTTTTACTGGGCTAGCCGCAAGCTCCTTACGTTTGCTTTGCTTCTTTTTGTTTTGCCTTACTCCGCTTTGCTTTGCTCTTGCTGGCACAGTTTTGTTTTCCCATATCTCCTTTCCTCTGCTGTTCTTGCCCCAGCTTTGCCTCAGACTGCTTTGCTTTTGCTTTCCTGAAAATGCTTTGCTTTTCCTTGTGCTACGTTCCCTTGCTCTGCTTTGACTTGCTCAGCTTTCCCTTCCCTGGCCATGCTTTCCTTGGTTTAGCTCTGCTTTATAGACCTGGCACTGCTTTGCTTTTCCTACCCGTGCTGTGCTTTGCCTTGCCTCGCCTCAAACTGCTTTGCTTTCCTTTGTTTGCTTTGTCTTCCCTGGTTATGCTTTGCTTCTCCTGGTGCTACTTTCCTTTGCTCAGCTTTGCCTTCCTTGGCCGTGCTTTGTATTGCTTTACGGGGCCATGCTTGCCTTTTTTTACCTTTGCCTTGCTCTCTTTTGCCTCGCCTGCTCCTGCTCTCACTTCCAGTTTCTGGTCATGCTTACCTTTGTTTTGCTTTACTTTGTATTCCTGGCACTGCTTTGCTTTTCCTTTTGCTACTTTCTTTTGTTCTGCTTTGCCTTGCCTGGCCATGCTTTGCTTTGCTTTGCTTTGCCTTGCTTTGTATTCCTGGCATTGCTTTGCTTTTCCTTCTCTGCTCTGCTTAGCTTCTCTTCACCCTGCTCTGATTTGCCTTACCTCAAACTTTTTCGCTTTGTTGTGCTTTTTATTGGTGTTTTTTTTTTTTTTTTTTTGTTGTTCTTTTTTTATTTATTTATTTACTTTGACTTCTTTCTCTTTCCTGGCACTGCTTTGCTTTTCCTGGTGCTACTTTCCTTTGCTCAGCTTTGCCTTCCCTCGCCGTGCTTTGTTTTGCTTTATAGGGCCATGCTTGCCTTTGTTTAGCTTCGCTCTGCTCTGCTTTGCCTTGCTATGTTTTGCCTTTTCTGGACATGCTTTGCATCTTTTTTTTTTTATTGTTATTATTATTTTTTTATTTATTTTTCTTTAAATGATCATTACATTCTTTTGTTTTCCTTTTGGACCTATCTGATGTGTTTTTACAGGCCGTGCTTTCCTTTTCCAGGCCCTGGTTGTCACTGCTTTTCCTTATGCCTAGCAGGGCTTTTCCTTAGCAGGGTTTTACTCTGTCTTGCTCAGCTTTTATCCGCATTGCCCTGCTGTCCTGTGTTGTGCTAGGTTTCTTTTGGAGACTGTCCCACTGGTTTTACTGAGCTAGCCGCAAGCTCCTTACGTTTGCTTTGCTTCTCTCTGTTTTGCCTTGCTCCGCTTTGCTTTGCTCTTCGTGGCACAGTTTTGCTTTCCCATACCTCCTTTCCTCTGCTGTTCTTGCCCCAGCTTTGCCTCAGACTGTTTTGCTTTTGCTTTCCTGAAAATGCTTTGCTTTTCCTTGTGCTACGTTCCTTTGCTCTGCTTTGACTTGCTCAGCTTTCCCTTCCCTGGCCACGCTTTCCTTGGTTTAGCTCTGCTTTATAGACCTGGCACTGCTCTGCCTTTCCTACCCGTGCTGTGCTTTGCCTTGCCTCAAAGTGCTTTGCTTTCCTTTGCTTGCTTTGCATTTCCTGGTTATGCTTTGCTTCTCCTGGTGCTACTTTCCTTTGCTCTGCTTTGCCTTCCCTCGCCGTGCTTTCGTTTGCTGTTTCAGGCCATTTTTTCCTTTCTTTAGCTTTGCTTTGCTCTGCTTTGCTTTGCTTTGCTTTGCCTTTCATCTTTTATTCTTTTTTTTTTTTTTTTTTTTTAATTTTTTTTTTTTTTTCATGTTCCTTGCATGATTTGTTTTCCTTTTGGACCTATCTGATGTGTTTTTACTGGCCGTGCTTTCCTTTTCCAGGCCCTGGTTGTCACTGCTTTTCCCTATGCCTAGCAGGGCTTTTCCTTGTCTCGCTCAGCTTTCATCCGCATTGCTCTGCTCTCCTGTGCCGTGCTAGGCTTCCTTTGGAGACCGTCTCACTGATTTTGCTGCTGAGTCGATTGGTAAATTTATGAACGCATAAACCGTCAGACACAGAACTTGGCCTCCCCGCAGCCCAGCCACTGTCCCCTCGGAACCGGCGCGTGGGGGCAGCAGGCCTGGCCGCCCGACATGGTCCATTCTTTGTCCCCAGCCACGCGGCGAGCTGGCTTGGGTGGGCCACACTGCTAGTTGTGTGTGTGAGGTTCTCAAAGACAGTAAGGAACTACACGATTCCCACAACTACGGTGGAAGAAATCCACCACAAGAACAACAACAACAACAAAATAGATAGAGATATATAAAACGTCACGGTGGACTAGGAGATGTGAAGGAGGCTGGGGAGAGAGCTGTCAGGGTACAGCCACTGTCCGAGTCTGGCTGCCACCTGTACACAACATGGAGCCCTCCGGTCTCCCCCCCACAGACACTTGGAACCCAAAGGAGGGCTGGCCGCCAGCTCGCTACATTCACTCTGCTTCTCTTTGTTTTGCCTTGGTCTGCTTTGCTTTGCTCTTGCTGGCACAGTTTTGCTTTTCCATACCTCCTTTCCTCTGCTGTTCTTGCCTCAGATTGCTTTGCTTTTTCTCTCCTGGAAATGCTGTGTTGTTCCTTGTGCTGCTTTGCTTTGCTTTGCTTTGCTTTGCTTTGCTTTGCTTTGCTTTGCTTTGCTTTGCTTTGTTTTGCTTTTTCTTTCCTGAGCCTGCTACGTTTTTACTTGTGCGGTCATGCTTTATTTTTTATTTCTTTGCTTCGTATTCCTGTCAGTGCTTTGCTTTCCCTTCTCTGCTCTTCTGGACCTTTCTTAGCCTCGCTGTGCTTTGCTTTGCCTCAAAGTGCTTTCTTTCCTTGGCTTTCCCTTTCGTGGCACCGCTTTGTTTTTCCCTGTGCTCCTTTCCTTAGCTTTGCTGTCTTTATGAATGCATAAAGAAGTTCATGAAACTTGTTTCTGAACACACAGAAAAGTTAGCCGGCCCGCAGCCCGGCAGCTGTCCCCTCGCAGCTGGCGGGCAGGGACAGGGATCTGGCTACCGGGCCAGGTCTATTCTGTTGCCCACCGTTGTGCGGAGAGCCAGCAGGTGGGCTCCGTTGCTATTCGTCTGGGGAGGGGTGTGGGTTGAGAACAACAATCAATAACTACTCGATTCCTAAAACGAAAGGGGGAAACAGACGGAGAAGACTATTATTATTCCTACTTCTACTATTTGTATTACGTTTTAATGATATTTATTTCTATTACTATTTAATACTTTTATTTCTAATAACTTTTTAGTAGTATATAATAATAGCATTATTATTATTATTATTATTATTATTATTATTATTATTATTATTATTATTATTGTTATTATTAATTTATATAATGATAAGCAGCTAAAGCAAAGCAGCCAGGCAGCCAGCCAAACTGAGTGGCACAGGTGGGGAGCCGTTCGCGGCCGAGCAGGAGCCTCTGATGTCAGAGCGAGAGCGAGAGGCGGCCCGAGGCAACCGGGGGCCGCTGCCACACCCTGGCCTTCTCAAACGCCCAGCTCCCCGTAAGCCAGCAAGGGGCCCCTTTTCCTCTGGGGTGGGTGGGGGGTGCGATTTCGACTGACGCTAAGTTAACTCCGCATTTTGTTTTGGCAGCACCGTTTTGCTTTGCTTTGCTTTCCCTGGCCCTGCGTTGCTTCGCTTCGCTTTGTATTCAAGGCACTGCTTGGCTTTTCCTGGCCCTGTTTTACTTTGGATTTTCTCTTCCTGACCATGCTTTGCTTTTCCTGGCCTCGCTTTGTTTCGTTTTGCTTGACTTTGTATTCGTGACACCGCTTTTCTTTCCCTGGACCTCCTTTGCTTTGGTTTTTCTCGCCCTTCTTTGCTTTGCTTTTGCTGGTCCTGCCTCGCTTTGTTTTGCTTGACGTTGTATTCAAGACACCACTTTTCTTTTCCTGGACCTCTTTTGCTTTGGTTTTTCTCGCCTTTCTTTGTTTTGCTTTTGCTGGCCCTGCCTCGCTTTGTTTTGCTTGACGTTGTATTCAAGATACCGCTTTTCTTTCCCCCACCCCCCAGGAAATCCTTAGCTTAGGTTTTTTTTGTTTGTTTGTTTGTTTTTCCCCACCCTTCTTTGTTTTGCTTTAGCCGGCCCTGCCTTGCTTTGCTTTGCTTTACTTTGTATTCGTGACACCACTTTTCTTTTCCTGGACCTCTTCTGCTTTGGTTTTTCTTGCCCTGCTTGCTTTTGCTTTTCGCGGCCCTTCTTGGCTTTGCTTTTCCTTTTGCCTCTTTCTTTTCCCTAGCAGGGCTTTGCTTTGTCTCGCTCTGCTTTGCGTTGCATTGCTCAGCTCTGCTTTGCCGTGCTAGGTAGGCTTCTTTTGCAGACCGTCGCACCGATTTGGGCGACGAGTCGATCGGTGTATTTATGAACGCATAAAGCCTCAGGCGCACACCGTGGCCTCCCTCCCCGCAGCCCGACGACTGTCCCCCGGGAGCTGGAGGGTGGCGACAGGAAGCCTGGCCACCCACCCAGCATGGTCTATTCCTCATCCCCCGCTGTCCGGCGAGCCGCCAGGTGGGTCCCGCTGCTGCTGTTCGTCTGGGGACGGGCTTGGGTGAGGTTTTTTAGGACGATAAGCGACATTACACGATTCCCAATGATTTGGGTTCGTTTTGCTTTGCTTTCCTTTTCCTCGCTTTACTTATCGTCGCTCTTCCCCGCTTTGCTTTTCCCGCACCTGCTTCGACATGCTTTCCTTAGAGCTGCATCTTTCTGGGGGGTTTTGGTTTGTATTCCCGGCACCGATTTCCTTTTCTTTGCTCTGCTTTGCCGTTCCTACTCCGCTTTGTTTTTTGCTCTTTTGATGCGTTTACACACACAGGAACGCTGGGTCACCTACTTCGGCCTCCCCACAGCCCGCCGACCGTCCCTTCGCAGCTGGCAGGTGGGGGTGCGGGGGTCGGCCACCCAGCCAAGTCTATTCCAGGACCCCCGCTGACTGGGGAGCCGCCACCTGAGCTCAACTGCCGTTTGCCTGAGGAGGCTGGGGGAGGGGGGGGGGGGGGGGGGGGTGAGGGGGAGCTGAGGACTAGGGGGGTGGGGGAGGTTTTGAAAGACGGTAAGGAATGACACGATTCCTGAAGCTACAGCGGAAAACAGGCAACAGAACTAACTAATAATAAACGTAAAGATAAGAGTAGTTATTTTCCAAAGCGGCTAAAGCAAAGCGGCCAGGCAGTCAGCCGCACTGCGCGGCACAGGTGGCGAGCCTCTGGCGGCCGAGCAAGAGCCTCTGACGTCAGAGCGAGCTGCGGCCCGAAGCAGCCGGGGTCCGGGGCCGCGCCCTCGCCTTCCCGACCGGCGCCGGCGCCCCGCCCCGCCCCGTCCACTGCAAAGGCTGCAAAGGGCGGAGGAGAGGGAGGGAGAAGTGGGGAGGGGGCGGAGGCGGCCATTGAAGTGCGTAGACGGCCGCTGTCAGATGCAGGCCGCCACGTCTACCCGTCCCTCCCACCCTCCGGGCCCCGTGGAGCCACCAGGTCTACTTCTCCCTCCTCCCCGCTCTCTCCCCCGCCCCCTCCCGCCTCGTGGAGCCACCAGGTCTACTCCTCCCTCCTCCTCCCCGCTCTCTCCCCCCCGCCCCCTCCCGCCCCGTGGAGCCACCAGGTCTACTTCTCCCTCCTCCTCCCCGCTCTGTCCCCCCGCCCCCTCCCGCCCCGTGGAGCCACCAGGTCTACTTCTCCCTCCTCCTCCCCGCTCTGTCCCCCCGCCCCCTCCCGCCCCGTGGAGCCACCAGGTCTACTTCTCCCTCCTCCTCCCCGCTCTGTCCCCCCGCCCCCTCCCGCCCCGTGGAGCCACCAGGTCTACTTCTCCCTCCTCCCAGCTCTGTCCCCCCGCCCCCTCCCGCCTCGTGGAGCCGTCAGGTCTACCCCGCCGTCACGGCCACTGCTCGAGAGCGGCCCGGCTGCCTCGTCTACACGGCCACACGCACGCATGCACAGACGGGCGCGTGCCCGCACGCTTCCCTCCGGCGGCCCGCCAGGTCTATCCACACGCCTCTCGCGTGCAGGGGAACGGCTGGGAGGCGCCATTCATTCGAATCGTTCACGCTTTTAAAAAGAAAAAGGGGAAAAAGAAAAACAAACACAAGCAGCAGCAGCAGCAGCAGCAACAAGAAAGCACGGGTCCCGCTTGTCGGCGGGGAGACGAGAGGTCGTACAAAGCGTGCGGAGAAAGCGTTCGCTCTCAGACTCCGGCCGCCACGTCTACCCGCCGCCAGAGCCACTCGGAGCCCGCGGCAGACCGGCCGCCAGTTGCTCCCCTTTGCTTTGCTTTTGCCGGCCCTGCTTCGCTTTGCTTTTCGTGGAAGCGCTGAGTTTTGTTTGGCGTCGCGTTCGTGGCACTCGTTTGCTTTTCCTTCGTCTGCTCCGCCTCGCTCCGCTTTGCCGTTCCTCCTCCGCTTCGCTTTGCTTTTGCCGGCGCCGCTTGGCCTGGCTTTGGCTGGCGGCGCTCCGCCTTTCCGTTGCGCGCCTTCGCTTCGCCTCGTTTCGCACGGATCGCTGAGTGCAGTGACACACGCCCAGCCACGCAGAGTCGCACGGGTGGCTCGCAGGCGAGCCAGAGCCCCTGACGGCAGAGCGAGCGGCAGCCCGATGCAGCCAGGGGCCGCGCGCGGCCGCGCTCTCGGCTTCTCGAGCGGCGCCGGCTCCTCTCCCCCCCTCTCCCCCGCCCGTCGCGCCGCAGCCCCGCCGAGCCGGGGGGGGCGGCGGGAGGGGCAATCCTCCTAGCTCGTCGCCGGCCGCTCCGCTCCGCTCGGCGGGAAGCCGGCGCCACACGTAGGCGAGAGGGGGACGCATTATTCCGGGCACGGAGCTTCAAGCCGGCTGGTCTTCAGGCTCCCGCCGAGCCCGTGTCCCGGCCGGCGGGCAGCTAGATGGCGCGGGAGGGAGCAGAGCGACGAGCTCGCGCTCGCCTCCAGCGTTTTTCTCCCCGGGCGGGCCCCGTCCGGGGCCCCCGCAAAGGCGGGCAGGCGGGAGCTGCCTCGCCTCCTGCGACGCTCGGCTCCGCGGCCGGGGCGGATCGGGCTCGGAGTCGGCTTCGGGCTTGCGCTTCGGCTCGGGCTCGCGGGCTCGCGAGGGCAGAGGCTGTCCGCCGCCCGCAGCCCCGTCCGTCTACACGGCGCTTCCCCGCCTCGCGGCGATCTTGAGCTCTGCCCTGCTTCTCGGCCGGCTGCTGGGGAAGAGCGGCGTGGCAACGGGGAGAAGGGGGGAAGGGAGGGAACGAGAAGAGGTGTATTTGAATGAATGAATGAATGAATGAATGAATGAATGAATGAATGAATGAATGAATGAATGAATGAATGAATGAATGAATGAGTGAATGAGTGAATGAGTGCATGAATGAGTGAATGAGTGCATGAATGAGTGAATGAGTGAGTGAATGAATCAAGGAATCGATGGATCGATCGTTCAGCCAACGAATCGATGAAGAAAGGAATGAGAAAGCAGAAGGGAAGCAAAAAGAAGGGCGGGGGAAGAAAGCGAAGGGCTCCAGAAAAGCGCGTAGGCAGCCGCCGTTAGCTGACGGCCGCCAGCTCTACGGTCCTCGTCGTGCTGAAGTGGACAGGTGAATCCCCTCCCCTCTTCCTCCCCCTTCCCCTCCCAGCCCCGATCCGCCAGGTGTAGCGTGGCGTCAAGGCGAGGAGCCGAAGCGGCACAGCGCGTTGGCGAGCAGGCGAGCCCGTGTGCCGGCTGTAAGCGGGACAGAGGCGCGAGCGTCCCTCGGACTGCCGTGCAGAGCGTAGCCGGGGAGGCGGAGGCACGCTTCGCTCCGACGGACCGCCAGGTCTACCATTCGCCGGAAAATGCCGCCCCCCGAAGGGCCGCCAGGTCTACCCAGCAATCGGGGGGGGGGGGGGGGGGGGGGGGGGGGGGGAGCTCGTCTGCCGGGGGCGCCCGGGAGCGGCCTCGGCCGGGCCGCAAGGTCTACCCAGCAATGGGGAAACGCACAGGGCGCCTCCGAGGGGCATGGGACAGGCCGCCAGGTCTACCATCCTTCGGGAAAAGGGTGCCCGTCTGCAGGGGGCGCTTGGGACCGGCCTCGCGGCGATCTTGAGCTCTGCCCTGCTTCTCGGCCGGCTGCTGGGGAAGAGCGGCGTGGCAACGGGGAGAAGGGGGGAAGGGAGGGAACGAGAAGAGGTGTATTTGTGAATGAATGAATGAATGAATGAATGAATGAATGAATGAATGAATGAATGAATGAATGAATGAATGAATGAGTGAGTG
>NW_028137433.1:72500-85000 GCF_965140915.1 Aythya marila | reverse complement strand
CGCTCGGGAACCGCTCGACCGACCCGCGGACGTGCGCCTTCGCAAACGCGCGCGCGCGCGCGCTCCCGTCGCTGCCGGGCAGACCCCGACGCCGTTCTCGCGGACGGACCTGCAGCGACCCCTACAGGTCGCCGCCGGCTAAGCAAACATGGCGACCGCGCCCGGGTAGACCTGGCGGCCGCAGGAAGCTACGGGGAGACCAGGCGGCCGCGGGACGACGCGGGGACACCAGGCGGCCGCGGCAGGATCGGCAGACGAGGCGACGGGGGGATGCGGTAGACCTGGCAACCTCGGCGGGACGCGGGGAGACCTGGCGGCCGCAGGAGGGCACCGGGACACCTGGCGGCCGCAGGACGACACGGGGAGACGTGGCGGCAACGGGGGGCACACGGTAGACCTGGCAACCTCAGGGGGACACGGGGAGACCCGCCGGCCGGGAACCGACAGCGCCGGCCCGCCTTCCTTCGCTTTTCCAACGGGCCCTTCCGGCACTTTTCGCACCTTTCCGGGAATTTCCGACGCTTTCCGCGCCATCGGACCCGCTCGGGAACCGCTCGACCGACCCGCGGACGGGAGCCCTCGCAAACGCGCTCGCGCCCGCGCGCCCGTCGCTGCCGGGCAGACCCCGACGCCGTTCTCGCGGCCGGACCTGCAGCGACCCCTACAGGTCGCCGCCGGCTAAGCAAACATGGCGACCGCGCCCGGGTAGACCTGGCGGCTGCTGTCCGCAGCGCTTAGACGAGGCGCCCGCGGCGCCCCGAGGCGGGGAACACCTGCCGGCCGGGAACCAACCCCGCCGTCCTTTCCCTAGCAGGGCTCTGCCTTGCCTTGCTCGGCTTTCAACCGCATTGCTCTGCTCTCCTGTGCCGTGCTAGGCTTCTCTCGGAGACCGTCCCGCGGCTTTTGATGCCGAGTCGATCGCTATAATTACGAACGCATAAACCGTCAGACACAGAACTTGGCCTCCCCGCAGCCCAGCGACCGTTCCCTCGGAACTGGCACGAGGGGGCAGCAGGCCTGCACACCCAGCACGGTCTTTTCTGTAAGTAACAACATGATTCCCACAACTACGCTGGAAGAAAGGCAACAATAAAGAAATAAACAGATAAAGCAAGACATGGTTCTTGCCCAACGTCACGGTGGACCAGGAGATGTGAAGGAGGCTGGGGAGAGGGCGATCAGGGTACAGCCACTGTCCAAGTCCGGCTGCCACCTGCACACAACATGAGAGCCCTCCGGTCTCCCCCCAACAGGCACTTGGAACCCAAAGGAGGGCTGGCCGCCAGCTCGCTACGTTCGCTTTGCTTCTCTTTGTTTTGCCTTGCTCCGCTTTGCTTTGCTCTTGCTGGCACAGTTTTGCTTTTCCATACCTCCTTTCCTCTGCTGTTCTTGCCCCGGCTTTGCTTTGCTTTGCCTCAGATTCTTTTGCTGTTTCTTTCCTGGCAATGCTTTGCTTTTCCTTGTGCTATGTTCCCTTGCTCTGCTTTGCCTTGCTAAGTTTTGCCTTTTCTGGACATGTTTTGCTTTTTTTTTTTTTTTTTTTTTTTTTTTTTTTTTTAAGTGTTCATTGCATTCTTTTGTTTTCCTTTTGGACCTATCTGATGTGTTTTTAGAGGCCGCGCTTTGCTTTTCCAGGCGCTGGATGTCATTGCTTTTCCCTATGCCGCTAGGTCTTTTCCATAGCAGGGCTTTGCTTTGTCTTGCTCAGCTTTCATCCGCATTGCTCCGCTCTCCTGTGCCGTGCTAGGCTTCCTTTGGAGACCGTCTCACTGATTTTGCTGCTGAGTCGATTGGTAAATTTATGAACGCATAAACCGTCAGACACAGAACTTGGCCTCCCCGCAGCCCAGCCACTGTCCCTCGGAACAGGCGCGTGGGGGCAGCAGGCCTGGCCGCCCGACATGGTCCATACTTTGTCCCTAGCCATGCGGAGAGCTGGCTTGGGTGGGCCACACTGCTAGTTGTGTGTGTGAGGTTCTCAAAACAGTAAGGAACTACGTGATTCCCACAAGTACGGTGGTAGAAATCCACAACAAACAACAACAAAATGTATATATATATATATATATATATATAAAACCAGCTAAAGCAAGACATGGTTCTTGCCCGGTGTCACAGTGGACTAGGAGCTGTGAAGAAGGCTGAGGAGTGGGCGATCAGGGTCCAGCCACTGTCCGAGTCTGGCTGCCACCTGCACACAACATGGAGCCCTCCGGTCTCCCCCTCACAGACACTTGGAACCCAAAGGAGGGCTGGCCGCCAGCTCGCTACGTTTGCTTTGCTTCTCTTTGTTTTGCCTTGCTCCGCTTTGCTTTGCTCTTGCTGGCACGGTTTTGCTTTTCCATACCTCCTTTCCTCTGCTGTTCTTGCCCTGGCTTTGCTTTGCTTTGCCTCAGATTCTTTTGCTGTTTCTTTCCTGGCAATGCTTTGCTTTTCCTTGTGCTACGTTCCCTTGCTCTGCTTTGACTTGCTCTGCTTTCCCTTCCCTGGCCATGCTTTCCTTGGTTTACCTTTGGTTTACAGACCTGGCACTGCTTTGCTTTTCCTACACCTTCTGTGCTTTGCCTTGCCTCGCCTCAAACTGCTTTGCTTTCCTTTGTTTGCTTTATCTTTCCTAGTTATGCTTTGCTTTTCCTGGTGCTACTTTCCTTTGCTCAGCTTTGCCTTCCTTGGCCGTGCTTTGTTTTGCTTTACGGGGCCACACTTGCCTTTTTTCACCTTTGCCTTGCTCTCTTTTGCCTCACTTGCTCCTGCTCTCACTTCCAGTTTCTGGCCATGCTTACCTTTGTTTTGCTTTACTTTGTATTCCTGGCACTGCTTTGCTTTTCCTTTTGCTACTTTCTTTTGTTCTGCTTTGCCTTGCCGGGCCATGCTTTGCTTTGCTTTGCTTTGTATTCCTGGCATTGCTTTGCTTTTCCTTCTCTGCTCTGCTTAGCTTCTCTTAACCCTGCTCTGATTTGCCTTACCTTGAACTTTTTCGATTTGTTTTGGTTTTATTTATTTTTTGATTGTTTGTTTGTTTTTATTTTTTTTCATTAATATTTTTTTTCGTTCTCTTTCCCAGCACTGCTTTGCATTTCCTGGTACTACTTTCCTTTGTTCTGCTTTGCCTTCCTGTGCTTTGCCTTCCCTGGCCTTGCTTTGTTTTGCTTTATCAGGCCATGCTTTCCTTGGTTTACCTTTGGTTTACAGACCTGGCACTGCATTGCTTTTCCTACCCGTGCTGTGCTTTGCCTTGCCTCAAAGTGCTTTGCTGTCCTTTGCTTGCTTTGTCTTCCCTCGTTATGCTTTGCTTTTCCTGGTGCTACTTTCCTTTGCTCAGCTTTGCCTTCCCTCGCCGTGCTTTGTTTTGCTTTATGGGGCCATGCTTGCCTTTGTTTAGCTTCGCTCTGCTCTGCTTTGCCTTGCTATGTTTTGCCTTTTCTGGACATGCTTTGCATCTATTTTTTTTTTTATTCTCATTATTTTTCCTTTTTTTTTTTTTTTTTTTTTAATTTAAATGTTCATTACATTCTTTTGTTTTTCTTTTGGACCTATCTGATGTGTTTTTACAGGCCGTGCTTTCCTTTTCCAGGCCCTGGTTGTCACTGCTTTTCCCTGTGCCTAGCAGGGTTTTTCTTGTCTCGCTCAGCTTTCATCCGCATTGCCCTCCTCTCCTGTGCTGTGCTTGGCTTCTTTTGGAGACCGTCTCACTGATTTTGCTGCGGAGTCGGTTGGTAAATTTATGAACGCATAAACCGTCAGACACAGAACTTGGCCTCCCCGCAGCCCAGCCACTGTCCCCTCGGAACCGGCGCGTGGGGGCAGCAGGCCTGGCCGCCCCATATGGTCCATACTTTGTCCCTAGCCATGCGGAGAGCTGCCAGGTGGGCCACACTGCTAGTTGTGTGTGTGAGGTTCTCAAAGACAGTAAGTAACTACATGATTCCCACAACTACGGTGGAAGAAATCCACAACAACAACAACAACAAAATGTATATAGATATATAAAACCAGCTAAAGCAAGACATGGTTCTTGCCAGCTGTCACGATGGACTAGGAGCTGTGAAGAAGGCTGAGGAGTGGGCGATCAGGGTCCAGCCACTGTCCAAGTCCGGCTGCCACCTGCACACAACATGGAGCCCTCCGGTCTCCCCCTCACAGACACTTGGAACCCAAAGGAGGGCTGGCCGCCAGCTCGCTACGTTTGCTATGCTTCTCTTTGTTTTGCCTTGCTCCGCTTTGCTTTGCTCTTGCTGGCACGGTTTTGCTTTTCCATACCTCCTTTCCTCTGCTGTTCTTGCCCCGGCTTTGCTTTGCTTTGCCTCAGATTCTTTTGCTGTTTCTTTCCTGGCAATGCTTTGCTTTTCCTTGTGCTACGTTCCCTTGCTCTGCTTTGATTTGCTCAGCTTTCCCTTCCCTGGCCATGTTTTCCTTGGTTTAGCTCTGCTTTATAGACCTGGCACTGCTTTGCTTTTCCTACCCGTGCTGTGCTTTGCCTTGCCTCGCCTCAAACTGCTTTGCTTTCCTTTGTTTGCTTTATCTTTCCTAGTTATGCTTTGCTTTTCCTGGTGCTACTTTCCTTTGCTCAGCTTTGCCTTCCCTGGCCGTGCTTTGTTTTGCTTTACGGGGCCACGCTTGCCTTTTTTTACCTTTGCCTTGCTCTTTTTTGCCTCACCTGCTCCTGCTCTCATTTCCATTTTCCGGCCATGCTTACCTTTGTTTTGCTTTACTTTGTATTCCTGGCACTGCTTTGCTTTTCCTTTTGCTACTTTCTTTTGTTCTGCTTTGCCTTGCCGGTCCATGCTTTGCTTTGCTTTGCTTTGTATTCCTGGCATTGCTTTGCTTTTCCTTCTCTGCTCTGCTTAGCTTCTCTTAACCCTGCTCTGATTTGCCTTACCTTGAACTTTTTCGCTTTGTTGTGGTTTTATTTATTTTTTGTTTGTTTGTTTGTTTTTATTTTTTTTCATTAATATTTTTTTTCTTTCTCTTTCCCAGCACTGCTTTGCATTTCCTGGTACTACTTTCCTTTGCTCTGCTTTGCCTTCCTGTGCTTTGCCTTCCCTGGCCTTGCTTTGTTTTGCTTTATCAGGCCATGCTTTCCTTGGTTTACCTTTGGTTTACAGACCTGGCACTGCATTGCTTTTCCAAACCATGCTGTGCTTTGCCTTGCCTCAAAGTGCTTTGCTGTCCTTTGCTTGCTTTGTCTTCCCTCGTTATGCTTTGCTTTACCTGGTGTTACTTTCCTTTGCTCAGCTTTGCCCTCCCTGGCCTTGCTTTTTTTTTTTTTTTGCTTTACGGGGCCATGCTTTCCTTTGTTTACCTTTGCTTTCCTCTACTTTGTTCTGCTATGCTATGCCTTTCCTGGTCATGCTTTGCATTTTTTTATTATTATTATTATTATTATTTTTTATTTATTTGATGTTCATTCCATGCTTTATATTTTCCTTTTATATCTTTTTCTTGTGTTTTCTCTGGCTGTGCTTTGCTTTTCCAGGCCCTGGTTGTCACTGCTTTTCCTTATGCCGCTAGGTCTTTTCCCTAGCAGGGCTTTGCTTTGTCTTGCTCAGCTTTCATCCGCATTGCTCTGCTCTCCTGTGCCGTGCTAGGCTTCCTTTGGAGACCGTCTCACTGATTTTGCTGCTGAGTCGAATGGTAAATTTCTGAACGCATAAACCGTCAGACACAGAACTTGGCCTCCCCGCAGCCCAGCCACTGTCCCCTCGGAACTGGAGGCCGGGTGCAGCAGGCCTGGCCGCCCGACATGGTCCATTCTTTGTCCCTAGCCATGCGGCGAGCCGCCAGGGGACCCTTAACTGCTACTCGTGTGGTGATAGTGTTCGGTGAGAATTTCAACGAGAATAAGTAACTACATGATTCCCACAACTACGGTGGAAGAAATCCACAACAAACAACAACAAAATGTATATAGATATATAAAACCAGCTAAAGCAAGACATGGTTCTTGCCGGGTGTCACAGTGGACTAGGAGCTGTGAAGAAGGCTGAGGAGTGGGCGATCAGGGTCCAGCCACTGTCCAAGTCCGGCTGCCACCTGTACACAACATGGAGGCCCTCCGGTCTCCCCCACAGACACTTGGAACCCAAAGGAGGGCTGGCCACCAGCTCGCTACGTTCGCTTTGCTTCTCTTTGTTTTGCCTCGCTCCGCTTCGCTTTGCTCTTGCTGGCACAGTTTTGCTTTTCCATACCTCCTTTCCTCTGCTGTTCTTGCCCCTGCTTTGCCTCAGAGTGTTTTGCTCTTTCTCTCCTGAACATACTTTGCATTTCCTTGTGCTACTTTCCTTTGCTTTGCTTTTCCTTGCTCTGCTTTGCCTTCCCTGGCCATGCTTTCCTTGGTTTAGCTCTGCTTTATAGACCTGGCACTGCTTTGCTTTTCCTACCCGTGCTGTGCTTTGCCTTGCCTCAAACTGCTTTGCTTTCCTTTGTTTGCTTTGTCTTCCCTGGTTATGCTTTGCTTTTCCTGGTGCTACTTTCCTTTGCTCAGCTTTGCCTTCCCTGGCCATGCTTTGTATTGCTTTACGGGGCCACGCTTGCCTTTTTTCACCTTTGCCTTGCTCTCTTTTGCCTCACCTGCTCCTGCTCTCACTTCCAGTTTCCGGCCATGCTTACCTTTGTTTTGCTTTACTTTGTATTCTTGGCACTGCTTTGCTTTTCCTTTTGCTACTTTCTTTTGTTCTGCTTTGCCTTGCCTGGCCATGCTTTGCTTTGCTTTGCTTTGTATTCCTGGCATTGCTTTGCTTTTCCTTCTCTGCTCTGCTTAGCTTCTCTTCACCCTGCTCTGATTTGCCTTACCTCAAACTTTTTCGCTTTGTTGTGCTTTTTATTGGTGTTTTGTTTTTTTTTTGTTGTTGTTCTTTTTTTATTTATTTATTTACTTTGACTTCTTTCTCTTTCCTGGCACTGCTTTGCTTTTCCTGGTGCTACTTTCCTTTGCTCAGCTTTGCCTTCCCTCGCCGTGCTTTGTTTTGCTTTATAGGGCCATGCTTGCCTTTGTTTAGCTTCGCTCTGCTCTGCTTTGCCTTGCTATGTTTTGCCTTTTCTGGACATGCTTTGCATCTTTTTTTTTTATTGTTATTATTATTTTTTTATTTATTTTTCTTTAAATGATCATTACATTCTTTTGTTTTCCTTTTGGACCTATCTGATGTGTTTTTACAGGCCGTGCTTTCCTTTTCCAGGCCCTGGTTGTCACTGCTTTTCCCTATGCCTAGCAGGGCTTTTCCTTAGCAGGGTTTTACTCTGTCTTGCTCAGCTTTTATCCGCATTGCCCTGCTGTCCTGTGTTGTGCTAGGTTTCTTTTGGAGACTGTCCCACTGGTTTTACTGAGCTAGCCGCAAGCTCCTTACGTTTGCTTTGCTTCTCTCTGTTTTGCCTTGCTCCGCTTTGCTTTGCTCTTGCTGGCACAGTTTTGCTTTCCCATACCTCCTTTCCTCTGCTGTTCTTGCCCCAGCTTTGCCTCAGACTGTTTTGCTTTTGCTTTCCTGAAAATGCTTTGCTTTTCCTTGTGCTACGTTCCTTTGCTCTGCTTTGACTTGCTCAGCTTTCCCTTCCCTGGCCACGCTTTCCTTGGTTTAGCTCTGCTTTATAGACCTGGCACTGCTCTGCCTTTCCTACCCGTGCTGTGCTTTGCCTTGCCTCAAAGTGCTTTGCTTTCCTTTGCTTGCTTTGCATTTCCTGGTTATGCTTTGCTTCTCCTGGTGCTACTTTCCTTTGCTCTGCTTTGCCTTCCCTGGCCTTGCTTTCGTTTGCTGTTTCAGGCCATTTTTTCCTTTCTTTAGCTTTGCTTTGCTCTGCTTTGCTTTGCTTTGCTTTGCCTTTCATCTTTTATTCTTTTTTTTTTTTTTTTTTTTTTAATTTTTTTTTTTTTTTCATGTTCCTTGCATGATTTGTTTTCCTTTTGGACCTATCTGATGTGTTTTTACTGGCCGTGCTTTGCTTTTCCAGGCCCTGGTTGTCACTGCTTTTCCCTATGCCTAGCAGGGCTTTTCCTTGTCTCGCTCAGCTTTCATCCACATTGCTCTGCTCTCCTGTGCCGTGCTAGGCTTCCTTTGGAGACCGTCTCACTGATTTTGCTGCTGAGTCGATTGGTAAATTTATGAACGCATAAACCGTCAGACACAGAACTTGGCCTCCCCGCAGCCCAGCCACTGTCCCCTCGGAACCGGCGCGTGGGGGCAGCAGGCCTGGCCGCCCGACATGGTCCATTCTTTGTCCCCAGCCACGCGGCGAGCTGGCTTGGGTGGGCCACACTGCTAGTTGTGTGTGTGAGGTTCTCAAAGACAGTAAGGAACTACACGATTCCCACAACTACGGTGGAAGAAATCCACCACAAGAACAACAACAACAACAAAATAGATAGAGATATATAAAACGTCACGGTGGACTAGGAGATGTGAAGGAGGCTGGGGAGAGAGCTGTCAGGGTACAGCCACTGTCCGAGTCTGGCTGCCACCTGTACACAACATGGAGCCCTCCGGTCTCCCCCCCACAGACACTTGGAACCCAAAGGAGGGCTGGCCGCCAGCTCGCTACATTCACTCTGCTTCTCTTTGTTTTGCCTTGGTCTGCTTTGCTTTGCTCTTGCTGGCACAGTTTTGCTTTTCCATACCTCCTTTCCTCTGCTGTTCTTGCCTCAGATTGCTTTGCTTTTTCTCTCCTGGAAATGCTGTGTTGTTCCTTGTGCTGCTTTGCTTTGCTTTGCTTTGCTTTGCTTTGCTTTGTTTTGCTTTTTCTTTCCTGAGCCTGCTACGTTTTTACTTGTGCGGTCATGCTTTATTTTTTATTTCTTTGCTTCGTATTCCTGTCAGTGCTTTGCTTTACCTTCTCTGCTCTTCTGGACCTTTCTTAGCCTCGCTGTGCTTTGCTTTGCCTCAAAGTGCTTTCTTTCCTTGGCTTTCCCTTTCGTGGCACCGCTTTGTTTTTCCCTGTGCTCCTTTCCTTAGCTTTGCTGTCTTTATGAATGCATAAAGAAGTTCATGAAACTTGTTTCTGAACACACAGAAAAGTTAGCCGGCCCGCAGCCCGGCAGCTGTCCCCTCGCAGCTGGCGGGCAGGGACAGGGATCTGGCTACCGGGCCAGGTCTATTCTGTTGCCCACCGTTGTGCGGAGAGCCAGCAGGTGGGCTCCGTTGCTATTCGTCTGGGGAGGGGTGTGGGTTGAGAACAACAATCAATAACTACTCGATTCCTAAAACGAAAGGGGGAAACAGACGGAGAAGACTATTATTATTCCTACTTCTACTATTTGTATTACGTTTTAATGATATTTATTTCTATTACTATTTAATACTTTTATTTCTAATAACTTTTTAGTAGTATATAATAATAGGATTATTATTATTATTATTATTATTATTATTATTATTGTTATTATTAATTTATATAATGATAAGCAGCTAAAGCAAAGCAGCCAGGCAGCCAGCCAAACTGAGTGGCACAGGTGGGGAGCCGTTCGCGGCCGAGCAGGAGCCTCTGATGTCAGAGCGAGAGCGAGAGGCGGCCCGAGGCAACCGGGGGCCGCTGCCACACCCTGGCCTTCTCAAACGCCCAGCTCCCCGTAAGCCAGCAATGGGCCCCTTTTCCTCTGGGGTGGGTGGGGGGTGCGATTTCGACTGACGCTAAGTTAACTCCGCATTTTGTTTTGGCAGCACCGTTTTGCTTTGCTTTGCTTTCCCTGGCCCTGCGTTGCTTCGCTTCGCTTTGTATTCAAGGCACTGCTTCGCTTTTCCTGGCCCTGTTTTACTTTGGATTTTCTCTTCCTGACCGTGCTTTGCTTTTCCTGGCCTCGCTTTGTTTCGTTTTGCTTGACTTTGTATTCGTGACACCGCTTTTCTTTCCCTGGACCTCCTTTGCTTTGGTTTTTCTCGCCCTTCTTTGCTTTGCTTTTGCTGGTCCTGCCTCGCTTTGTTTTGCTTGACGTTGTATTCAAGACACCGCTTTTCTTTTCCTGGACCTCTTTTGCTTTGGTTTTTCTCGCCTTTCTTTGTTTTGCTTTTGCTGGCCCTGCCTCGCTTTGTTTTGCTTGACGTTGTATTCAAGATACCGCTTTTCTTTCCCCCACCCCCCAGGAAATCCTTAGCTTAGTTTTTTTTTGTTTGTTTGTTTGTTTTTCCCCACCCTTCTTTGTTTTGCTTTAGCCGGCCCTGCCTTGCTTTGCTTTGCTTTACTTTGTATTCGTGACACCACTTTTCTTTTCCTGGACCTCTTCTGCTTTGGTTTTTCTTGCCCTGCTTGCTTTTGCTTTTCGCGGCCCTTCTTGGCTTTGCTTTTCCTTTTGCCTCTTTCTTTTCCCTAGCAGGGCTTTGCTTTGTCTCGCTCTGCTTTGCGTTGCATTGCTCAGCTCTGCTTTGCCGTGCTAGGTAGGCTTCTTTTGCAGACCGTCGCACCGATTTGGGCGACGAGTCGATCGGTGTATTTATGAACGCATAAAGCCTCAGGCGCACACCGTGGCCTCCCTCCCCGCAGCCCGACGACTGTCCCCCGGGAGCTGGAGGGTGGCGACAGGAAGCCTGGCCACCCACCCAGCATGGTCTATTCCTCATCCCCCGCTGTCCGGCGAGCCGCCAGGTGGGTCCCGCTGCTGCTGTTCGTCTGGGGACGGGCTTGGGTGAGGTTTTTTAGGACGATAAGCGACATTACACGATTCCCAATGATTTGGGTTCGTTTTGCTTTGCTTTCCTTTTCCTCGCTTTACTTATCGTCGCTCTTCCCCGCTTTGCTTTTCCCGCACCTGCTTCGACATGCTTTCCTTAGAGCTGCATCTTTCTGGGGGGTTTTGGTTTGTATTCCCGGCACCGATTTCCTTTTCTTTGCTCTGCTTTGCCGTTCCTACTCCGCTTTGTTTTTTGCTCTTTTGATGCGTTTACACACACAGGAACGCTGGGTCACCTACTTCGGCCTCCCCACAGCCCGCCGACCGTCCCTTCGCAGCTGGCAGGTGGGGGTGCGGGGGTCGGCCACCCAGCCAAGTCTATTCCAGGACCCCCGCTGACTGGGGAGCCGCCACCTGAGCTCAACTGCCGTTTGCCTGAGGAGGCTGGGGGAGGGGGGGGGGGGAGGGGGGGGGAGGGGGAGCTGAGGACTAGGGGGGTGGGGGAGGTTTTGAAAGACGGTAAGGAATGACACGATTCCTGAAGCTACAGCGGAAAACAGGCAACAGAACTAACTAATAATAAACGTAAAGATAAGAGTAGTTATTTTGCAAAGCGGCTAAAGCAAAGCGGCCAGGCAGTCAGCCGCACTGCGCGGCACAGGTGGCGAGCCTCTGGCGGCCGAGCAAGAGCCTCTGACGTCAGAGCGAGCTGCGGCCCGAAGCAGCCGGGGTCCGGGGCCGCGCCCTCGCCTTCCCGACCGGCGCCGGCGCCCCGCCCCGCCCCGTCCACTGCAAAGGCTGCAAAGGGCGGAGGAGAGGGAGGGAGGGAGAAGTGGGGAGGGGGCGGAGGCGGCCATTGAAGTGCGTAGACGGCCGCTGTCAGATGCAGGCCGCCACGTCTACCCGTCCCTCCCACCCTCCGGGCCCCGTGGAGCGACCAGGTCTACTTCTCCCTCCTCCCCGCTCTCTCCCCCGCCCCCTCCCGCCTCGTGGAGCCACCAGGTCTACTTCTCCCTCCTCCTCCCCGCTCTCTCCCCCCCGCCCCCTCCCGCCCCGTGGAGCCACCAGGTCTACTTCTCCCTCCTCCTCCCCGCTCTGTCCCCCCGCCCCCTCCCGCCCCGTGGAGCCACCAGGTCTACTTCTCCCTCCTCCTCCCAGCTCTGTCCCCCCGCCCCCTCCCGCCTCGTGGAGCCGTCAGGTCTACCCCGCCGTCACGGCCACTGCTCGAGAGCGGCCCGGCTGCCTCGTCTACACGGCCACACGCACGCATGCACAGACGGGCGCGTGCCCGCACGCTTCCCTCCGGCGGCCCGCCAGGTCTATCCACACGCCTCTCGCGTGCAGGGGAACGGCTGGGAGGCGCCATTCATTCGAATCGTTCACGCTTTTAAAAAGAAAAAGGGGAAAAAGAAAAACAAACACAAGCAGCAGCAGCAGCAGCAGCAACAAGAAAGCACGGGTCCCGCTTGGCGGCGGGGAGACGAGAGGTCGTACAAAGCGTGCGGAGAAAGCGTTCGCTCTCAGACTCCGGCCGCCACGTCTACCCGCCGCCAGAGCCACTCGGAGCCCGCGGCAGACCGGCCGCCAGTTGCTCCCCTTTGCTTTGCTTTTGCCGGCCCTGCTTCGCTTTGCTTTTCGTGGAAGCGCTGAGTTTTGTTTGGCGTCGCGTTCGTGGCACTCGTTTGCTTTTCCTTCGTCTGCTCCGCCTCGCTCCGCTTTGCCGTTCCTCCTCCGCTTCGCTTTGCTTTTGCCGGCGCCGCTTGGCCTGGCTTTGGCTGGCGGCGCTCCGCCTTTCCGTTGCGCGCCTTCGCTTCGCCTCGTTTCGCACGGATCGCTGAGTGCAGTGACACACGCCCAGCCACGCAGAGTCGCACGGGTGGCTCGCAGGCGAGCCAGAGCCCCTGACGGC
>NW_028137433.1:42500-60000 GCF_965140915.1 Aythya marila | reverse complement strand
CTAGAGGAGAACGCGACCTCGAGGCGGGCACGAGCCCCCGCGACCGGGGCACCCACGACACCGGGGCGGCGCGCTCCGCAGCGGACGGGGGACGCGGCCACCAAAAGCGCGCACACTGCCGCGGCGGCCCCGACGCGGCGGGGGGACGCCCCCCCACCCAGCCCACCGGACGCGGGACGCGCCGCGCGGCTTCTCTCTCGCTCGCTCGCCCTCGCTGCTGCTGCTTTTGGCACATCGTTTGCGGCCACCCCCGCCGCCTTGCTGCTCGCGGCCGGCACCCGCGGGGCCCCGGACCGACGCCGGCACCAGCGCCTCGCGCAACGCTCACGGACCCCTGCGGCTCGCGGGGCCGCTCGGCCGTCACACAGCCGGCTTCGGCCGGAAAAGCCCCTTCGTTCGGCGACGAGAACGACGGACGGAGCGCCCACCAGCGACCAGGGCACGCGCCCTAAACGCCGCCGCCGCTCTCGCCCCGAGCGAGGCAGCGCCTCACCTGCGACGGGAAGCGAGCTGGACAGGAGACCGCCCGTGCCTGAACACCGGACACCGCCGCGGCTGCCCCGGGACAGGGGAGCGCGGAAGAGCCGGCCCGCCGGGGGCCCTCTCCGACGCGACCCGAGTGGCCTCATCGATCGGAAAAAAAAAAAAAAAAAAAAGCGAACAGCGTCGCCTGCGTGCGTGCGGGTGTGCTGGAGCAACGTCCGCGAGAGGTGCTCGCACCGACCTGAACATCGGCCCTGACAGGAACCGACCCGCCGGGAAGCCTCTCCGACGTGCCCGAGGAACGCCTCGACGGGCTCCTGCGTGCGGGTGACGTGAGGTGCATCGTCGGGAGCCGGAGGCGCCGCCGCCTCGGCCGTGCCAATCCGCGGGGTCCCCCCTCCTTCGCCTTACGAGCCTCCGGGACCCACGCGAGCAGCCGGGGACGCCCCCGGACGGACGCCTTCGGCCGCCGGCGGACCGCCCGCCGGCTTCTGGCCGCTCCCTCTCTCCACAGCTCTGAGCTCGCGGCTCGCTGCTGCTTCTCCGGCGACTCGCACGCGCGAGACCGCTTCTCGCTCGCCGGCGGGGAGGGTAGCTGGGTCGGCAAACCGCTAGCGGCTACCGCTCCGCACAACCCACGCCCGAGCCGACGCCACCGCCGACGCCGCGCGCCCCCTTCTCGCGCGCCGCCTCTCCAAGCCCCAAGCGCTCGCTCGGCACCGCTGGCGGAGCAGAGTCCTCACTCTCTCCTATAGACGGACAGAAAAGTCATCGCCTCACAAGCGCCGCACGTCCTTTTCCAGCCTACCGCGGCGAGGCAGCCGAGCGCAACCGACTTTTACCTCGACCTAACTGGAGGCACAGAGAAACAGCGACGCCTACCACCCCTTCCGAGCCGTGGCACGACCTGCTAGTCTACCTCCAGCCCCACGGCGGCCTTCCAAGTCCCGTCGGACACGCGGTAGACCTGGCCGCCGTTCCCTCCGCCCGACCGGCGGCTATTTCCTCCGCGCGGGTAGACCTGGCAACCTCAGGGGGACCCGCCGGCCGGGAACCGACGGCGCCGGCCCGCCTTCCTTCGCTTTTCCCACGGGCCCTTCCGGCACTTTTCCAGCCTTTTCGGGCTTTTTCGCACCTTTCCGGGAATTTCCGACGCTTTCCGCGCCATCGGACCCGCTCGGGAACCGCTCGACCGACCCGCGGACGTGCGCCTTCGCAAACGCGCGCGCGCGCGCGCTCCCGTCGCTGCCGGGCAGACCCCGACGCCGTTCTCGCGGCCGGACCTGCAGCGACCCCTACAGGTCGCCGCCGGCTAAGCAAACATGGCGACCGCGGCAGGGTAGACCTGGCGGCCGCAGGAAGCTACGGGGAGACCAGGCGGCCGCGGGACGACGCGGGGACACCAGGCGGCCGCGGCAGGATCGGCAGACGAGGCGACGGGGGGATGCGGTAGACCTGGCAACCTCGGCGGGACGCGGGGAGACCTGGCGGCCGCAGGAGGGCACCGGGACACCTGGCGGCCGCAGGACGACACGGGGAGACGTGGCGGCAACGGGGGGCACACGGTAGACCTGGCAACCTCAGGGGGACACGGGGAGACCCGCCGGCCGGGAACCGACAGCGCCGGCCCGCCTTCCTTCGCTTTTCCAACGGGCCCTTCCGGCACTTTTCGCACCTTTCCGGGAATTTCCGACGCTTTCCGCGCCATCGGACCCGCTCGGGAACCGCTCGACCGACCCGCGGACGGGAGCCCTCGCAAACGCGCTCGCGCCCGCGCGCCCGTCGCTGCCGGGCAGACCCCGACGCCGTTCTCGCGGCCGGACCTGCAGCGACCCCTACAGGTCGCCGCCGGCTAAGCAAACATGGCGACCGCGCCCGGGTAGACCTGGCGGCTGCTGTCCGCAGCGCTTAGACGAGGCGCCCGCGGCGCCCCGAGGCGGGGAACACCTGCCGGCCGGGAACCAACCCCGCCGTCCTTTCCCTAGCAGGGCTCTGCCTTGCCTTGCTCGGCTTTCAACCGCATTGCTCTGCTCTCCTGTGCCGTGCTAGGCTTCTCTCGGAGACCGTCCCGCGGCTTTTGATGCCGAGTCGATCGCTATAATTACGAACGCATAAACCGTCAGACACAGAACTTGGCCTCCCCGCAGCCCAGCGACCGTTCCCTCGGAACTGGCACGAGGGGGCAGCAGGCCTGCACACCCAGCACGGTCTTTTCTGTAAGTAACAACATGATTCCCACAACTACGCTGGAAGAAAGGCAACAATAAAGAAATAAACAGATAAAGCAAGACATGGTTCTTGCCCAACGTCACGGTGGACCAGGAGATGTGAAGGAGGCTGGGGAGAGGGCGATCAGGGTACAGCCACTGTCCAAGTCCGGCTGCCACCTGCACACAACATGAGAGCCCTCCGGTCTCCCCCCAACAGGCACTTGGAACCCAAAGGAGGGCTGGCCGCCAGCTCGCTACGTTCGCTTTGCTTCTCTTTGTTTTGCCTTGCTCCGCTTTGCTTTGCTCTTGCTGGCACAGTTTTGCTTTTCCATACCTCCTTTCCTCTGCTGTTCTTGCCCCAGCTTTGCCTCACATTGCTTTGCTTTTGCTTTCCTTAAAATGCTTTGCTTTTCCTCGTGCTACGTTCCTTTGCTCTGCTTTGCCTTCCCTGGCAATGCTTTCCTTTGCTCTGCTTTGATTTGCTTTGCCTTTCATCTTCTATTATTTTTTTTATTATTATTAGTTTTTTTTCATGTTCCTTGCATGATTTGTTTTCATTTTGGACCTGTCTGATGTGTTTTTACAGGCCGTGCTTTGCTTTTTCAGGCCCTGGTTGTCACTGCTTTTCCCTATGCCTAGCAGTGCTTTTCCTTGTCTCGCTCAGCTTTCATCCACATTGCTCTGCTCTCCTGTGCTGTGCTTGGCTTCCTTTGGAGATCGTCTCACTGATTTTGCTGCTGAGTCGGTTGGTAAATTTATGAACGCATAAACCGTCAGACACAGAACTTGGCCTCCCCGCAGCCCAGCCACTGTCCCCTCGGAACCAGATTGTAGGGGCAGCAGGCCTGGCCGCCCCATATGGTCCATACTTTGTCCCTAGCCATGCGGCGAGCTGGCTTGGGTGGGCCACACTGCTAGTTGTGTGTGTGAGGTTCTCAAAGACAGTAAGTAACTACATGATTCCACAACTACGGTGGAAGAAATCCACAACAAACAACAACAAAATGTATATAGATATATAAAACCAGCTAAAGCAAGACATGGTTCTTGCCGGGTGTCACAGTGGACTAGGAGCTGTGAAGAAGGCTGAGGAGGGGGCGATCAGGGTCCAGCCACTGTCCAAGTCCGGCTGCCACCTGTACACAACATGGAGGCCCTCCGGTCTCCCCCACAGACACTTGGAACCCAAAGGAGGGCTGGCCACCAGCTCACTACGTTCGCTTTGCTTCTCTTTGTTTTGCCTCGCTCCGCTTTGCTTTGCTCTTGCTGGCACAGTTTTGCTTTTCCATACCTCCTTTCCTCTGCTGTTCTTGCCCCTGCTTTGCCTCAGAGTGTTTTGCTCTTTCTCTCCTGAACATACTTTGCATTTCCTTGTGCTACTTTCCTTTGCTTTGCTTTTCCTTGCTCTGCTTTCCCTTCCCTGGCCATGCTTTCCTTGGTTTAGCTCTGCTTTATAGACCTGGCACTGCTTTGCTTTTCCTACCCGTGCTGTGCTTTGCCTTGCCTCGCCTCAAAGTGCTTTGCTTTCCTTTGTTTGCTTTGTCTTCCCTGGTTATGCTTTGCTTTTCCTGGTGCTACTTTCCTTTGCTCAGCTTTGCCTTCCCTGGCCATGCTTTGTATTGCTTTACGGGGCCATGCTTGCCTTTTTTCACCTTTGCCTTGCTCTCTTTTGCCTCACTTGCTCCTGCTCTCACTTCCAGTTTCCGGCCATGCTTACCTTTGTTTTGCTTTACTTTGTATTCTTGGCACTGCTTTGCTTTTCCTTTTGCTACTTTCTTTTGTTCTGCTTTGCCTTGCCTGGCCATGCTTTGCTTTGCTTTGCTTTGTATTCCTGGCATTGCTTTGCTTTTCCTTCTCTGCTCTGCTTAGCTTCTCTTAACCCTGCTCTGATTTGCCTTACCTTGAACTTTTTCGCTTTGTTGTGGTTTTATTTATTTTTTGATTGTTTGTTTGTTTTTATTTTTTTTTTTCATTAATATTTCTTTTCTTTCTCTTTACCAGCACTGCTTTGCATTTCCTGGTACTACTTTCCTTTGCTCTGCTTTGCCTTCCTGTGCTTTGCCTTCCCTGGCCTTGCTTTGTTTTGCTTTATCAGGCCATGCTTTCCTTGGTTTACCTTTGGTTTACAGACCTGGCACTGCATTGCTTTTCCAAACCATGCTGTGCTTTGCCTTGCCTCAAAGTGCTTTGCTGTCCTTTGCTTGCTTTGTCTTCCCTCGTTATGCTTTGCTTTACCTGGTGTTACTTTCCTTTGCTCAGCTTTGCCCTCCCTGGCCTTGCTTTTTTTTTTTTTTGCTTTACGGGGCCATGCTTTCCTTTGTTTACCTTTGCTTTCGTCTACTTTGTTCTGCTATGCTATGCCTTTCCTGGTCATGCTTTGCATTTTTTTATTCTTATTATTTTTTATTTATTTATTTGATGTTCATTCCATGCTTTATATTTTCCTTTTATATCTTTTTCTTGTGTTTTCTCTGGCCGTGCTTTGCTTTTCCAGGCCCTGGTTGTCACTGCTTTTCCTTATGCCGCTAGGTCTTTTCCCTAGCAGGGCTTTGCTTTGTCTTGCTCAGCTTTCATCCGCATTGCTCTGCTCTCCTGTGCCGTGCTAGGCTTCCTTTGGAGACCGTCTCACTGATTTTGCTGCTGAGTCGAATGGTAAATTTCTGAACGCATAAACCGTCAGACACAGAACTTGGCCTCCCCGCAGCCCAGCCACTGTCCCCTCGGAACTGGAGGCCGGGTGCAGCAGGCCTGGCCGCCCGACATGGTCCATTCTTTGTTCCTAGCCATGCGGCGAGCCGCCAGGGGACCCCTAACTTCTACTCGTGTGGTGATAGTGTTCAGTGAGAATTTCAACGAGAATAAGTAACTACATGATTCCCACAACTACGGTGGAAGAAATCCACAACAAACAACAACAAAATGTATATAGATATATAAAACCAGCTAAAGCAAGACATGGTTCTTGCCGGGTGTCACAGTGGACTAGGAGCTGTGAAGAAGGCTGAGGAGGGGGCGATCAGGGTCCAGCCACTGTCCAAGTCCGGCTGCCACCTGTACACAACATGGAGGCCCTCCGGTCTCCCCCACAGACACTTGGAACCCAAAGGAGGGCTGGCCACCAGCTCACTACGTTCGCTTTGCTTCTCTTTGTTTTGCCTCGCTCCGCTTTGCTTTGCTCTTGCTGGCACAGTTTTGCTTTTCCATACCTCCTTTCCTCTGCTGTTCTTGCCCCTGCTTTGCCTCAGAGTGTTTTGCTCTTTCTCTCCTGAACATACTTTGCATTTCCTTGTGCTACTTTCCTTTGCTTTGCTTTTCCTTGCTCTGCTTTCCCTTCCCTGGCCATGCTTTCCTTGGTTTAGCTCTGCTTTATAGACCTGGCACTGCTTTGCTTTTCCTACCCGTGCTGTGCTTTGCCTTGCCTCGCCTCAAAGTGCTTTGCTTTCCTTTGTTTGCTTTGTCTTCCCTGGTTATGCTTTGCTTTTCCTGGTGCTACTTTCCTTTGCTCAGCTTTGCCTTCCCTGGCCATGCTTTGTATTGCTTTACGGGGCCATGCTTGCCTTTTTTCACCTTTGCCTTGCTCTCTTTTGCCTCACTTGCTCCTGCTCTCACTTCCAGTTTCCGGCCATGCTTACCTTTGTTTTGCTTTACTTTGTATTCTTGGCACTGCTTTGCTTTTCCTTTTGCTACTTTCTTTTGTTCTGCTTTGCCTTGCCTGGCCATGCTTTGCTTTGCTTTGCTTTGTATTCCTGGCATTGCTTTGCTTTTCCTTCTCTGCTCTGCTTAGCTTCTCTTAACCCTGCTCTGATTTGCCTTACCTTGAACTTTTTCGCTTTGTTGTGGTTTTATTTATTTTTTGATTGTTTGTTTGTTTTTATTTTTTTTTTTCATTAATATTTCTTTTCTTTCTCTTTACCAGCACTGCTTTGCATTTCCTGGTACTACTTTCCTTTGCTCTGCTTTGCCTTCCTGTGCTTTGCCTTCCCTGGCCTTGCTTTGTTTTGCTTTATCAGGCCATGCTTTCCTTGGTTTACCTTTGGTTTACAGACCTGGCACTGCATTGCTTTTCCAAACCATGCTGTGCTTTGCCTTGCCTCAAAGTGCTTTGCTGTCCTTTGCTTGCTTTGTCTTCCCTCGTTATGCTTTGCTTTACCTGGTGTTACTTTCCTTTGCTCAGCTTTGCCCTCCCTGGCCTTGCTTTTTTTTTTTTTTGCTTTACGGGGCCATGCTTTCCTTTGTTTACCTTTGCTTTCGTCTACTTTGTTCTGCTATGCTATGCCTTTCCTGGTCATGCTTTGCATTTTTTTATTCTTATTATTTTTTATTTATTTATTTGATGTTCATTCCATGCTTTATATTTTCCTTTTATATCTTTTTCTTGTGTTTTCTCTGGCCGTGCTTTGCTTTTCCAGGCCCTGGTTGTCACTGCTTTTCCTTATGCCGCTAGGTCTTTTCCCTAGCAGGGCTTTGCTTTGTCTTGCTCAGCTTTCATCCGCATTGCTCTGCTCTCCTGTGCCGTGCTAGGCTTCCTTTGGAGACCGTCTCACTGATTTTGCTGCTGAGTCGAATGGTAAATTTCTGAACGCATAAACCGTCAGACACAGAACTTGGCCTCCCCGCAGCCCAGCCACTGTCCCCTCGGAACTGGAGGCCGGGTGCAGCAGGCCTGGCCGCCCGACATGGTCCATTCTTTGTTCCTAGCCATGCGGCGAGCCGCCAGGGGACCCCTAACTTCTACTCGTGTGGTGATAGTGTTCAGTGAGAATTTCAACGAGAATAAGTAACTACATGATTCCCACAACTACGGTGGAAGAAATCCACAACAAACAACAACAAAATGTATATAGATATATAAAACCAGCTAAAGCAAGACATGGTTCTTGCCGGGTGTCACAGTGGACTAGGAGCTGTGAAGAAGGCTGAGGAGGGGGCGATCAGGGTCCAGCCACTGTCCAAGTCCGGCTGCCACCTGTACACAACATGGAGGCCCTCCGGTCTCCCCCACAGACACTTGGAACCCAAAGGAGGGCTGGCCACCAGCTCACTACGTTCGCTTTGCTTCTCTTTGTTTTGCCTCGCTCCGCTTTGCTTTGCTCTTGCTGGCACAGTTTTGCTTTTCCATACCTCCTTTCCTCTGCTGTTCTTGCCCCTGCTTTGCCTCAGAGTGTTTTGCTCTTTCTCTCCTGAACATACTTTGCATTTCCTTGTGCTACTTTCCTTTGCTTTGCTTTTCCTTGCTCTGCTTTCCCTTCCCTGGCCATGCTTTCCTTGGTTTAGCTCTGCTTTATAGACCTGGCACTGCTTTGCTTTTCCTACCCGTGCTGTGCTTTGCCTTGCCTCGCCTCAAACTGCTTTGCTTTCCTTTGTTTGCTTTGTCTTCCCTGGTTATGCTTTGCTTTTCCTGGTGCTACTTTCCTTTGCTCAGCTTTGCCTTCCCTGGCCATGCTTTGTATTGCTTTACGGGGCCATGCTTGCCTTTTTTCACCTTTGCCTTGCTCTCTTTTGCCTCACTTGCTCCTGCTCTCACTTCCAGTTTCCGGCCATGCTTACCTTTGTTTTGCTTTACTTTGTATTCTTGGCACTGCTTTGCTTTTCCTTTTGCTACTTTCTTTTGTTCTGCTTTGCCTTGCCTGGCCATGCTTTGCTTTGCCTTGCTTTGTATTCCTGGCATTGCTTTGCTTTTCCTTCTCTGCTCTGCTTAGCTTCTCTTAACCCTGCTCTGATTTGCCTTGCCTCAAACTTTTTCGCTTTGTTGTGCTTTTTATTGCTGTTTTATTTTTTTTTTTGTTTTTCGTTTTTTATTTATTTATTTATTTATTTATTTTCACTTCTTTCTCTTTCCTGGCACTGCTTTGCTTTTCCTGGTGCTACTTTCCTTTGCTCAGCTTTGCCTTCCCTGGCCGTGCTTTGTTTTGCTTTACGGGGCCACGCTTGCCTTTGTTTAGCTTTGCTCTGCTCTGCTTTGCCTTGCTATGTTTTGCCTTTTCTGGACATGCTTTGCATCTATTTCTTTTATTATTATTATTATTTATTCTTTTTTTTTTTTTTTTCCTTTAAATGTTCATTGCATTCTTTTGTTTTCCTTTTGGACCTATCTGATGTGTTTTTACAGACCGTGCTTTCCTTTTCCAGGCCCTGGTTGTCACTGCTTTTCCTTATGCCGCTCGGTCTTTTCCTTAGCAGGGTTTTACTCTGTCTTGCTCAGCTTTTATCCGCATTGCTCTGCTCTCCTGTGCTGTGCTAGGTTTCTTTTGGAGACTGTCCCACTGGTTTTACTGGGCTAGCCGCAAGCTCCTTACTTTTGCTTTGCTTCTTTTTGTTTTGCCTTACTCCGCTTTGCTTTGCTCTTGCTGGCACAGTTTTGTTTTCCCATATCTCCTTTCCTCTGCTGTTCTTGCCCCAGCTTTGCCTCAGACTGCTTTGCTTTTGCTTTCCTGAAAATGCTTTGCTTTTCCTTGTGCTACGTTCCCTTGCTCTGCTTTGACTTGCTCAGCTTTCCCTTCCCTGGCCATGCTTTCCTTGGTTTAGCTCTGCTTTATAGACCTGGCACTGCTTTGCTTTTCCTACCCGTGCTGTGCTTTGCCTTGCCTCGCCTCAAACTGCTTTGCTTTCCTTTGTTTGCTTTGTCTTCCCTGGTTATGCTTTGCTTCTCCTGGTGCTACTTTCCTTTGCTCAGCTTTGCCTTCCTTGGCCGTGCTTTGTATTGCTTTACGGGGCCACGCTTGCCTTTTTTTACCTTTGCCTTGCTCTCTTTTGCCTCGCCTGCTCCTGCTCTCACTTCCAGTTTCTGGTCATGCTTACCTTTGTTTTGCTTTACTTTGTATTCCTGGCACTGCTTTGCTTTTCCTTTTGCTACTTTCTTTTGTTCTGCTTTGCCTTGCCTGGCCATGCTTTGCTTTGCCTTGCTTTGTATTCCTGGCATTGCTTTGCTTTTCCTTCTCTGCTCTGCTTAGCTTCTCTTCACCCTGCTCTGATTTGCCTTACCTCAAACTTTTTCGCTTTGTTGTGCTTTTTATTGGTGTTTTGTTTTTTTTTTTTTTTTTGTTCTTTTTTTATTTATTTATTTACTTTGACTTCTTTCTCTTTCCTGGCACTGCTTTGCTTTTCCTGGTGCTACTTTCCTTTGCTCAGCTTTGCCTTCCCTGGCCGTGCTTTGTTTTGCTTTATAGGGCCATGCTTGCCTTTGTTTAGCTTCGCTCTGCTCTGCTTTGCCTTGCTATGTTTTGCCTTTTCTGGACATGCTTTGCATCTTTTTTTTTTATTGTTATTATTATTTTTTTATTTATTTTTCTTTAAATGATCATTACATTCTTTTGTTTTCCTTTTGGACCTATCTGATGTGTTTTTACAGGCCGTGCTTTCCTTTTCCAGGCCCTGGTTGTCACTGCTTTTCCCTATGCCTAGCAGGGCTTTTCCTTAGCAGGGTTTTACTCTGTCTTGCTCAGCTTTTATCCGCATTGCCCTGCTGTCCTGTGTTGTGCTAGGTTTCTTTTGGAGACTGTCCCACTGGTTTTACTGAGCTAGCCGCAAGCTCCTTACGTTTGCTTTGCTTCTCTCTGTTTTGCCTTGCTCCGCTTTGCTTTGCTCTTGCTGGCACAGTTTTGCTTTCCCATACCTCCTTTCCTCTGCTGTTCTTGCCCCAGCTTTGCCTCAGACTGTTTTGCTTTTGCTTTCCTGAAAATGCTTTGCTTTTCCTTGTGCTACGTTCCTTTGCTCTGCTTTGACTTGCTCAGCTTTCCCTTCCCTGGCCACGCTTTCCTTGGTTTAGCTCTGCTTTATAGACCTGGCACTGCTCTGCCTTTCCTACCCGTGCTGTGCTTTGCCTTGCCTCAAAGTGCTTTGCTTTCCTTTGCTTGCTTTGCATTTCCTGGTTATGCTTTGCTTCTCCTGGTGCTACTTTCCTTTGCTCTGCTTTGCCTTCCCTGGCCTTGCTTTCGTTTGCTGTTTCAGGCCATTTTTTCCTTTCTTTAGCTTTGCTTTGCTCTGCTTTGCTTTGCTTTGCTTTGCCCTTCATCTTTTATTCTTTTTTTTTTTTTTTTTTTAATTTATTTTTTTTTTTCATGTTCCTTGCATGATTTGTTTTCCTTTTGGACCTATCTGATGTGTTTTTACTGGCCGTGCTTTGCTTTTCCAGGCCCTGGTTGTCACTGCTTTTCCCTATGCCTAGCAGGGCTTTTCCTTGTCTCGCTCAGCTTTCATCCGCATTGCTCTGCTCTCCTGTGCCGTGCTAGGCTTCCTTTGGAGACCGTCTCACTGATTTTGCTGCTGAGTCGATTGGTAAATTTCTGAACGCATAAACCGTCAGACACAGAACTTGGCCTCCCCGCAGCCCAGCCACTGTCCCCTCGGAACCGGCGCGTGGGGGCAGCAGGCCTGGCCGCCCGACATGGTCCATTCTTTGTCCCCAGCCACGCGGCGAGCTGGCTTGGGTGGGCCACACTGCTAGTTGTGTGTGTGAGGTTCTCAAAGACAGTAAGGAACTACACGATTCCCACAACTACGGTGGAAGAAATCCACCACAAGAACAACAACAACAACAAAATAGATAGAGATATATAAAACGTCACGGTGGACTAGGAGATGTGAAGGAGGCTGGGGAGAGAGCTGTCAGGGTACAGCCACTGTCCGAGTCTGGCTGCCACCTGTACACAACATGGAGCCCTCCGGTCTCCCCCCCACAGACACTTGGAACCCAAAGGAGGGCTGGCCGCCAGCTCGCTACATTCACTCTGCTTCTCTTTGTTTTGCCTTGGTCTGCTTTGCTTTGCTCTTGCTGGCACAGTTTTGCTTTTCCATACCTCCTTTCCTCTGCTGTTCTTGCCTCAGATTGCTTTGCTTTTTCTCTCCTGGAAATGCTGTGTTGTTCCTTGTGCTACTTTGCTTTGCTTTGCTTTGCTTTGCTTTGCTTTGCTTTGCTTTGCTTTTTCTTTCCTGAGCCTGCTACGTTTTTACTTGTGCGGTCATGCTTTATTTTTTATTTCTTTGCTTCGTATTCCTGTCAGTGCTTTGCTTTACCTTCTCTGCTCTTCTGGACCTTTCTTAGCCTCGCTGTGCTTTGCTTTGCCTCAAAGTGCTTTCTTTCCTTGGCTTTCCCTTTCGTGGCACCGCTTTGTTTTTCCCTGTGCTCCTTTCCTTAGCTTTGCTGTCTTTATGAATGCATAAAGAAGTTCATGAAACTTGTTTCTGAACACACAGAAAAGTTAGCCGGCCCGCAGCCCGGCAGCTGTCCCCTCGCAGCTGGCGGGCAGGGACAGGGATCTGGCTACCGGGCCAGGTCTATTCTGTTGCCCACCGTTGTCCGGAGAGCCAGCAGGTGGGCTCCGTTGCTATTCGTCTGGGGAGGGGTGTGGGTTGAGAACAACAATCAATAACTACTCGATTCCTAAAACGAAAGGGGGAAACAGACGGAGAAGACTATTATTATTCCTACTTCTACTATTTGTATTACGTTTTAATGATATTTATTTCTATTACTATTTAATACTTTTATTTCTAATAACTTTTTAGTAGTATATAATAATAGCATTATTATTGTTATTATTATTATTAATAATAATAATAATAATAATAATAATAATAATAATAATAATAATAATAATAATAATAATAATAATATATATAATGATAAGCAGCTAAAGCAAAGCAGCCAGGCAGCCAGCCAAACTGAGTGGCACAGGTGGGGAGCCGTTCGCGGCCGAGCAGGAGCCTCTGATGTCAGAGCGAGAGCGAGAGGCGGCCCGAGGCAACCGGGGGCCGCTGCCACACCCTGGCCTTCTCAAACGCCCAGCTCCCCGTAAGCCAGCAACGGGCCCCTTTTCCTCATGGGTGGGTGGGGGGTGCGATTTCGACTGACGCTAAGTTAACTCCGCATTTTGTTTTGGCAGCACCGTTTTGCTTTGCTTTGCTTTCCCTGGCCCTGCGTTGCTTCGCTTCGCTTTGTATTCAAGGCACTGCTTGGCTTTTCCTGGCCCTGTTTTACTTTGGATTTTCTCTTCCTGACCGTGCTTTGCTTTTCCTGGCCTCGCTTTGTTGCGTTTTGCTTGACTTTGTATTCGTGACACCGCTTTTCTTTCCCTGGACCTCCTTTGCTTTGGTTTTTCTCGCCCTTCTTTGCTTTGCTTTTGCTGGTCCTGCCTCGCTTTGTTTTGCTTGACGTTGTATTCAAGACACCGCTTTTCTTTTCCTGGACCTCTTTTGCTTTGGTTTTTCTCGCCTTTCTTTGTTTTGCTTTTGCTGGCCCTGCCTCGCTTTGTTTTGCTTGACGTTGTATTCAAGATACCGCTTTTCTTTCCCCCACCCCCCAGGAAATCCTTAGCTTAGGTTTTTTTTGTTTGTTTGTTTGTTTTTCCCCACCCTTCTTTGTTTTGCTTTTGCTGGCCCTGCCTCGCTTTGCTTTGCTTTACTTTGTATTCGTGACACCACTTTTCTTTTCCTGGACCTCTTCTGCTTTGGTTTTTCTTGCCCTGCTTGGCTTTGCTTTTCCTTTTGCCTCTTTCTTTTCCCTAGCAGGGCTTTGCTTTGTCTCGCTCTGCTTTGCGTTGCATTGCTCAGCTCTGCTTTGCCGTGCTAGGTAGGCTTCTTTTGCAGACCGTCGCACCGATTTGGGCGACGAGTCGATCGGTGTATTTATGAACGCATAAAGCCTCAGGCGCACACCGTGGCCTCCCTCCCCGCAGCCCGACGACTGTCCCCCGGGAGCTGGAGGGTGGCGACAGGAAGCCTGGCCAGCCACCCAGCATGGTCTATTCCTCATCCCCCGCTGTCCGGCGAGCCGCCAGGTGGGTCCCGCTGCTGCTGTTCGTCTGGGGACGGGCTTGGGTGAGGTTTTTTAGGACGATAAGCGACATTACACGATTCCCAATGATTTGGGTTCGTTTTGCTTTGCTTTCCTTTTCCTCGCTTTACTTATCGTCGCTCTTCCCCGCTTTGCTTTTCCCGCACCTGCTTCGACATGCTTTCCTTAGAGCTGCATCTTTCTGGGGGGTTTTGGTTTGTATTCCCGGCACCGATTTCCTTTTCTTTGCTCTGCTTTGCCGTTCCTACTCCGCTTTGTTTTTTGCTCTTTTGATGCGTTTACACACACAGGAACGCTGGGTCACCTACTTCGGCCTCCCCACAGCCCGCCGACCGTCCCTTCGCAGCTGGCAGGTGGGGGTGCGGGGGTCGGCCACCCAGCCAAGTCTATTCCAGGACCCCCGCTGACTGGGGAGCCGCCACCTGAGCTCAACTGCCGTTTGCCTGAGGAGGCTGGGGGAGGGGGGGGGGGGGGGGGGGGGGGGGCGTGAGGGGGAGCTGAGGACTAGGGGGGTGGGGGAGGTTTTGAAAGACGGTAAGGAATGACACGATTCCTGAAGCTACAGCGGAAAACAGGCAACAGAACTAACTAATAATAAACGTAAAGATAAGAGTAGTTATTTTGCAAAGCGGCTAAAGCAAAGCGGCCAGGCAGTCAGCCGCACTGAGCGGCACAGGTGGCGAGCCTCTGGCGGCCGAGCAAGAGCCTCTGACGTCAGAGCGAGCTGCGGCCCGAAGCAGCCGGGGTCCGGGGCCGCGCCCTCGCCTTCCCGACCGGCGCCGGCGCCCCGCCCCGCCCCGTCCACTGCAAAGGCTGCAAAGGGCGGAGGAGAGGGAGGGAGGGAGAAGTGGGGAGGTGGCGGAGGCGGCCATTGAAGTGCGTAGACGGCCGCTGTCAGATGCAGGCCGCCACGTCTACCCGTCCCTCCCACCCTCCGGGCCCCGTGGAGCCACCAGGTCTACTTCTCCCTCCTCCTCCCCGCTCTCTCCCCCCCGCCCCCTCCCGCCCCGTGGAGCCACCAGGTCTACTTCTCCCTCCTCCTCCCCGCTCTCCCCCCGCCCCCTCCCGCCCCGTGGAGCCACCAGGTCTACTTCTCCCTCCTCCTCCCCGCTCTCCCCCCCGCCCCCTCCCGCCCCGTGGAGCCACCAGGTCTACTTCTCCCTCCTCCTCCCCGCTCTGTCCCCCCGCCCCCTCCCGCCCCGTGGAGCCACCAGGTCTACTTCTCCCTCCTCCCAGCTCTGTCCCCCCGCCCTCTCCCGCCTCGTGGAGCCGTCAGGTCTACCCCGCCGTCACGGCCACTGCTAGAGAGCGGCCCGGCTGCCTCGTCTACACGGCCACACGCACGCATGCACAGACGGGCGCGCGCCCGCACGCTTCCCTCCGGCGGCCCGCCAGGTCTATCCACACGCCTCTCGCGTGCAGGGGAACGGCTGGGAGGCGCCATTCATTCGAATCGTTCACGCTTTTAAAAAGAAAAAGGGGAAAAAGAAAAACAAACACAAGCAGCAGCAGCAGCAGCAGCAGCAACAAGAAAGCACGGGTCCCGCTTGTCGGCGGGGAGACGAGAGGTCGTACAAAGCGTGCGGAGAAAGCGTTCGCTCTCAGACTCCGGCCGCCACGTCTACCCGCCGCCAGAGCCACTCTGAGCCCGCGGCAGACCGGCCGCCAGTTCCTCCCCTTTGCTTTGCTTTTGCCGGCCCTGCTTCGCTTTGCTTTTCGTGGAAGCGCTGAGTTTTGCTTGGCGTCGCGTTCGTGGCACTCGTTTGCTTTTCCTTCGTCTGCTCCGCCTCGCTCCGCTTTGCCGTTCCTCCTCCGCTTCGCTTTGCTTTTGCCGGCGCCGCTTGGCCTGGCTTTGGCTGGCAGCGCTCCGCCTTTCCGTTGCGCGCCTTCGCTTCGCCTCGTTTCGCACGGATCGCTGAGTGCAGTGACACACGCCCAGCCACGCAGAGTCGCACGGGTGGCTCGCAGGCGAGCCAGAGCCCCTGACGGCAGAGCGAGCGGCAGCCCGATGCAGCCAGGGGCCGCGCGCGGCCGCGCTCTCGGCTTCTCGAGCGGCGCCGGCTCCTCTTCCCCCCTCTCCCCCGCCCGTCGCGCCGCAGCCCCGCCGAGCCGTCGGGCGGGGGGGCGGCGGGAGGGGCAATCCTCCTAGCTCGTCGCCGGCCGCTCCGCTCCGCTCGGCGGGAAGCCGGCGCCACACGTAGGCGAGAGGGGTCCGCATTATTCCGGGCACGGAGCTTCAAGCCGGCTGGTCGTCAGGCTCCCGCCGAGCCCGTGTCCCGGCCGGCGGGCAGCTAGATCGCGCGGGAGGGAGCAGAGCGACGAGCTCGCGCTCGCCTCCAGCGTTTTTCTCCCCGGGCGGGCCCCGTCCGGGGCCCCCGCAAAGGCGGGCAGGCGGGAGCTGCCTCGCCTCCTGCGACGCTCGGCTCCGCGGCCGGGGCGGATCGGGCTCGGAGTCGGCTTCGGGCTTGCGCTTCGGCTCGGGCTCGCGGGCTCGCGAGGGCAGAGGCTGTCCGCCGCCCGCAGCCCCGTCCGTCTACACGGCGCTTCCCCGCCTCGCGGCGATCTTGAGCTCTGCCCTGCTTCTCGGCCGGCTGCTGGGGAAGAGCGGCGTGGCAACGGGGAGAAGGGGGGAAGGGAGGGAACGAGAAGAGGTGTATTTGTGAATGAATGAATGAATGAATGAATGAATGAATGAATGAATGAATGAATGAATGAATGAATGAATGAATGAGTGAGTGAATGAGTGAATGAGTGCGTGAATGAGTGAGTGAATGAATCAAGGAATCGATGGATCGATCGTTCAGCCAACGAATCGATGAAGAAAGGAATGAGAAAGCAGAAGGGAAGCAAAAAGAAGGGCGGGGGAAGAAAGCGAAGGTCTCCAGAAAAGCGCGTAGGCAGCCGCCGTTAGCTGACGGCCGCCAGCTCTACGGTCCTCGTCGTGCTGAAGTGGACAGGTGAATCCCCTCCCCTCTTCCTCCCCCTTCCCCGCCCAGCCCCGATCCGCCAGGTGTAGCGTGGCGTCAAGACGAGGAGCCGAAGCGGCACAGCCCGTTGGCGAGCAGGCGAGCCCGTGTGCCGGCTGTAAGCGGGACAGAGGCGCGAGCGTCCCTCGGACTGCCGTGCAGAGCGTAGCCGGGGAGGCGGAGGCACGCTTCGCTCCGACGGACCGCCAGGTCTACCATTCGCCGGAAAATGCCGCCCCCCGAAGGGCCGCCAGGTCTACCCAGCAATCGGGGGGCGGGGGGGGGGGCGGGGGGAAGCTCGTCTGCCGGGGGCGCCCGGGAGCGGCCTCGGCCGGGCCGCAAGGTCTACCCAGCAATGGGGAAATGCACGGGGCGCCTCCGAGGGGCATGGGACAGGCCGCCAGGTCTACCATCCTTCGGGAAAAGGGTGCCCGTCTGCAGGGGGCGCTTGGGACCGGCCTCGGTCGGGCCGCCAGGTCTACCGTCCTACGGGAAAAGGCCCATCTGCAGGGGGCGCCTGGGACCGGCCTCGCGGCGATCTTGAGCTCTGCCCTGCTTCTCGGCCGGCTGCTGGGGAAGAGCGGCGTGGCAACGGGGAGAAGGGGGGAAGGGAGGGAACGAGAAGAGGTGTATTTGTGAATGAATGAATGAATGAATGAATGAATGAATGAATGAATGAATGAATGAATGAATGAATGAATGAATGAGTGAGTGAATGAGTGAATGAGTGCGTGAATGAGTGAGTGAATGAATCAAGGAATCGATGGATCGATCGTTCAGCCAACGAATCGATGAAGAAAGGAATGAGAAAGCAGAAGGGAAGCAAAAAGAAGGGCGGGGGAAGAAAGCGAAGGTCTCCAGAAAAGCGCGTAGGCAGCCGCCGTTAGCTGACGGCCGCCAGCTCTACGGTCCTCGTCGTGCTGAAGTGGACAGGTGAATCCCCTCCCCTCTTCCTCCCCCTTCCCCGCCCAGCCCCGATCCGCCAGGTGTAGCGTGGCGTCAAGACGAGGAGCCGAAGCGGCACAGCCCGTTGGCGAGCAGGCGAGCCC
>NW_028137433.1:35000-37500 GCF_965140915.1 Aythya marila | reverse complement strand
GCGCCGGGGGGCCGCTACCGGCCTCACACCGTCCGCGGGAGGGGCCTCGATCACAAGGACTTGGGCCCCCCGAGAGCGGCGCCGGGGATGGGGGCTTCCGTACGCCACACTTCCCGCGCCCCACCGCGGGGCGGGGATTCGGCGCTGGGCTCTTCCCTCTTCACTCGCCGTTACTGAGGGAATCCTCGTTAGTTTCTTTTCCTCCGCTGACTAATATGCTTAAATTCAGCGGGTCGCCACGCCTGACCTGAGGTCGCGAACGGAAAACGACGCGCGCCGACGACCACCACGCCGCCGCCGCCGGCGCGCCCGCCTGTCTCGCTCCGCCACGAGCCGCCCGGACCGCGCGCGGCACGCGCCGCGGGAGACGGGCCCCCCCCCTCGCCGCAGCCGCCGCCGCCGCCGCCCCGAGGACGGCCGGCGGCGGACTCGCCCTCCCGGCGCGCGGCACACCGCACGCGCGCGCGGCAGCACGACGGCACGGGCACCGCACGCGCGGTAACCCCTGCCCGCAGACAGCCGCGCGCGCGCGGGGACCGGCGGGGAGGGCGGCCGCCGCGCCTCCGACCCACCGGAGCCCGGCGGCTCGCTCGGGGACGACGGACGGACGGACGCCCGGACGACAGAGGGGGGCACGAGCTCCACCCACGCGGGCGCGCTCCGGGAGCGCGAGGAGCCCGGCCGGCTCCCCGAGGGGGTCTCCACTTCGGGGCACGAAGGCCCGGCCGGCCCGGACGCCCGGACGCGGCGCGGGCCTGCGAGGCGCCCCAGCCGCGCCGCGCCGCCGCCCCGCGGCGGCGGCGCCGGCGATTGACCGTCAAGCGACGCTCAGGCAGCCGTAGCCCCGGGAGGAACCCGGGGCCGCAAAGTGCGTTCGAAGGGTCGATGATCAATGTGTCCTGCAATTCACATTAATTCTCGCAGCTAGCTGCGTTCTTCATCGACGCACGAGCCGAGTGATCCACCGCTAAGAGTTGTCTGCCTTTTCGGCGCCGCCCCGCGCGCGCGGGGGGGCCGGGGCCGCTCCGCGCGACCCCCTAACGAGGACGCTCCCCGACCCGACGACCGACCGAACGACGGAACGGCGGCCGCGGCCGAGCGAGCGTCGCCTCCGCTGACCGTACGAGCACACGTGAGAAAAAAAAAAAAAGGCGAGGGAGACGCCGAGTCTCCCGAGCGACGGGAGCCCGCGCTCCCGACCGCCCCCCCGGGCCCGACGAGACCCGGGCTCGCGCTTCGAGGCCGGCCCAGGCGCCCGGCTCGGCCCGGCCCCGGCGAGACGCGGCGGCGCGACCGCCGCGCCGCCCGCCTCCCTCGCCCGACGCCTCGCCCCGACGCCGGCGTCGTCCGCGGCGCCGCCGCCAACCGGGCCCGACGCGGCCACCCGAGCCCGCGCCGCCAGAGCGACGGCACGGCGGCGGACGAGCGACGGACGGACGCACGCACGCCGCCCGACCGCCCAACGGCCACCCGCGCGCTCTCGCCTCGCCCGCAAGCCGCACGCCACGAACCCCCTTTCGCTCCGGCCACCGGCGCCTTCAGACGCACGCTCCTGCTTTCGCACTCGCCCACGCGGCACCTCGCGCGGACGCGCGGCCGGGCGGCCGACGGGACGGCACCGGAACGAGGAGCGGCGCCCGCTCTCCGCGCCTCCGCGCGGAGACCGGCTGCGGGACGCCCCTACACCGGCCCGCCCGCCTGCTCGCTCGGCGCGGCCGGCGAGGCCGAGGGTCGAGCCGGGCGGGGAGCGCCGACAGAGGTCGCGAGCGGGGAGCGACGGGAGACGCCGCGGCGCTTGGGGGACGGCGAGGCCGCGGGCGCGCGCCGGCACGGAACGAGCGGCGCCGCCGCCGCCGCCGCCACCGCCGCCGCCACCGCCGCTCGCGCGGGGCCCGCTGGCCGCCGCCGGACACGGCGCGGCACGCCACGCCGCCGAGCGCTCGGCGGGGGCGGGGAGCCGAGACGCGCGTCTCGGCCCCTTGCAGGCGCGGGCGAGGTCGACGGCGGCCGACCGCGCGCCCGCGCGGCGTCTCCGCCGAGACCGGACCGCGGAGAGAGGAGCGGGCTCCGACCCCTCTCCGGCCCCGCCGCCCGCGGGGGGCGAGCGCGGGGACCGCCGGCGGCGAGCGAGCGCGCGAGCGCGGGGGAGCGGCGCGCCCGCGAGCGCCGACCCCCCAACGACGCGCCCCGCCCGCCGCCGACGGCGAGCCCGCCCGCCCTCGCGGGCCGCCGCGGGCCGCACGAGTCTTTAAACCTCCGCCCGGCTCGGCGGCCGACAACCCTGGCGGCCCGGAGCCCGGGGCCCGCGGCCATCCCCTAACCGGGCCGGCGCTAGGCGCCGCGGCCGGCGGGAGCGCGCTGGCACACGGGACCACACGGGTGGCTCGCCGAGGGGAGGCCGCCGAGGCGCGGACGCTAGGTACCTGGCCCTGGGATGAGGGAAACGACCCGAAGGCCCCGCGGGGGTGCCTCCCCCGCCACCGATGCCGCCGCCGGCGGC
>NW_028137433.1:15000-30000 GCF_965140915.1 Aythya marila | reverse complement strand
GGACACCTGGCGGCCGCAGGACGACACGGGGAGACGTGGCGGCAACGGGGGGCACACGGTAGACCTGGCAACCTCAGGGGGACACGGGGAGACCCGCCGGCCGGGAACCGACAGCGCCGGCCCGCCTTCCTTCGCTTTTCCAACGGGCCCTTCCGGCACTTTTCGCACCTTTCCGGGAATTTCCGACGCTTTCCGCGCCATCGGACCCGCTCGGGAACCGCTCGACCGACCCGCGGACGGGAGCCCTCGCAAACGCGCTCGCGCCCGCGCGCCCGTCGCTGCCGGGCAGACCCCGACGCCGTTCTCGCGGCCGGACCTGCAGCGACCCCTACAGGTCGCCGCCGGCTAAGCAAACATGGCGACCGCGCCCGGGTAGACCTGGCGGCTGCTGTCCGCAGCGCTTAGACGAGGCGCCCGCGGCGCCCCGAGGCGGGGAACACCTGCCGGCCGGGAACCAACCCCGCCGTCCTTTCCCTAGCAGGGCTCTGCCTTGCCTTGCTCGGCTTTCAACCGCATTGCTCTGCTCTCCTGTGCCGTGCTAGGCTTCTCTCGGAGACCGTCCCGCGGCTTTTGATGCCGAGTCGATCGCTATAATTACGAACGCATAAACCGTCAGACACAGAACTTGGCCTCCCCGCAGCCCAGCGACCGTTCCCTCGGAACTGGCACGAGGGGGCAGCAGGCCTGCACACCCAGCACGGTCTTTTCTGTAAGTAACAACATGATTCCCACAACTACGCTGGAAGAAAGGCAACAATAAAGAAATAAACAGATAAAGCAAGACATGGTTCTTGCCCAACGTCACGGTGGACCAGGAGATGTGAAGGAGGCTGGGGAGAGGGCGATCAGGGTACAGCCACTGTCCAAGTCCGGCTGCCACCTGCACACAACATGAGAGCCCTCCGGTCTCCCCCCAACAGGCACTTGGAACCCAAAGGAGGGCTGGCCGCCAGCTCGCTACGTTCGCTTTGCTTCTCTTTGTTTTGCCTTGCTCCGCTTTGCTTTGCTCTTGCTGGCACAGTTTTGCTTTTCCATACCTCCTTTCCTCTGCTGTTCTTGCCCCAGCTTTGCCTCACATTGCTTTGCTTTTGCTTTCCTTAAAATGCTTTGCTTTTCCTCGTGCTACGTTCCTTTGCTCTGCTTTGCCTTCCCTGGCAATGCTTTCCTTTGCTCTGCTTTGATTTGCTTTGCCTTTCATCTTCTATTATTTTTTTTATTATTATTAGTTTTTTTTCATGTTCCTTGCATGATTTGTTTTCATTTTGGACCTGTCTGATGTGTTTTTACAGGCCGTGCTTTGCTTTTTCAGGCCCTGGTTGTCACTGCTTTTCCCTATGCCTAGCAGTGCTTTTCCTTGTCTCGCTCAGCTTTCATCCACATTGCTCTGCTCTCCTGTGCTGTGCTTGGCTTCCTTTGGAGATCGTCTCACTGATTTTGCTGCTGAGTCGGTTGGTAAATTTATGAACGCATAAACCGTCAGACACAGAACTTGGCCTCCCCGCAGCCCAGCCACTGTCCCCTCGGAACCAGATTGTAGGGGCAGCAGGCCTGGCCGCCCCATATGGTCCATACTTTGTCCCTAGCCATGCGGCGAGCTGGCTTGGGTGGGCCACACTGCTAGTTGTGTGTGTGAGGTTCTCAAAGACAGTAAGTAACTACATGATTCCACAACTACGGTGGAAGAAATCCACAACAAACAACAACAAAATGTATATAGATATATAAAACCAGCTAAAGCAAGACATGGTTCTTGCCGGGTGTCACAGTGGACTAGGAGCTGTGAAGAAGGCTGAGGAGGGGGCGATCAGGGTCCAGCCACTGTCCAAGTCCGGCTGCCACCTGTACACAACATGGAGGCCCTCCGGTCTCCCCCACAGACACTTGGAACCCAAAGGAGGGCTGGCCACCAGCTCACTACGTTCGCTTTGCTTCTCTTTGTTTTGCCTCGCTCCGCTTTGCTTTGCTCTTGCTGGCACAGTTTTGCTTTTCCATACCTCCTTTCCTCTGCTGTTCTTGCCCCTGCTTTGCCTCAGAGTGTTTTGCTCTTTCTCTCCTGAACATACTTTGCATTTCCTTGTGCTACTTTCCTTTGCTTTGCTTTTCCTTGCTCTGCTTTCCCTTCCCTGGCCATGCTTTCCTTGGTTTAGCTCTGCTTTATAGACCTGGCACTGCTTTGCTTTTCCTACCCGTGCTGTGCTTTGCCTTGCCTCGCCTCAAAGTGCTTTGCTTTCCTTTGTTTGCTTTGTCTTCCCTGGTTATGCTTTGCTTTTCCTGGTGCTACTTTCCTTTGCTCAGCTTTGCCTTCCCTGGCCATGCTTTGTATTGCTTTACGGGGCCATGCTTGCCTTTTTTCACCTTTGCCTTGCTCTCTTTTGCCTCACTTGCTCCTGCTCTCACTTCCAGTTTCCGGCCATGCTTACCTTTGTTTTGCTTTACTTTGTATTCTTGGCACTGCTTTGCTTTTCCTTTTGCTACTTTCTTTTGTTCTGCTTTGCCTTGCCTGGCCATGCTTTGCTTTGCTTTGCTTTGTATTCCTGGCATTGCTTTGCTTTTCCTTCTCTGCTCTGCTTAGCTTCTCTTAACCCTGCTCTGATTTGCCTTACCTTGAACTTTTTCGCTTTGTTGTGGTTTTATTTATTTTTTGATTGTTTGTTTGTTTTTATTTTTTTTTTTCATTAATATTTCTTTTCTTTCTCTTTACCAGCACTGCTTTGCATTTCCTGGTACTACTTTCCTTTGCTCTGCTTTGCCTTCCTGTGCTTTGCCTTCCCTGGCCTTGCTTTGTTTTGCTTTATCAGGCCATGCTTTCCTTGGTTTACCTTTGGTTTACAGACCTGGCACTGCATTGCTTTTCCAAACCATGCTGTGCTTTGCCTTGCCTCAAAGTGCTTTGCTGTCCTTTGCTTGCTTTGTCTTCCCTCGTTATGCTTTGCTTTACCTGGTGTTACTTTCCTTTGCTCAGCTTTGCCCTCCCTGGCCTTGCTTTTTTTTTTTTTTGCTTTACGGGGCCATGCTTTCCTTTGTTTACCTTTGCTTTCGTCTACTTTGTTCTGCTATGCTATGCCTTTCCTGGTCATGCTTTGCATTTTTTTATTCTTATTATTTTTTATTTATTTATTTGATGTTCATTCCATGCTTTATATTTTCCTTTTATATCTTTTTCTTGTGTTTTCTCTGGCCGTGCTTTGCTTTTCCAGGCCCTGGTTGTCACTGCTTTTCCTTATGCCGCTAGGTCTTTTCCCTAGCAGGGCTTTGCTTTGTCTTGCTCAGCTTTCATCCGCATTGCTCTGCTCTCCTGTGCCGTGCTAGGCTTCCTTTGGAGACCGTCTCACTGATTTTGCTGCTGAGTCGAATGGTAAATTTCTGAACGCATAAACCGTCAGACACAGAACTTGGCCTCCCCGCAGCCCAGCCACTGTCCCCTCGGAACTGGAGGCCGGGTGCAGCAGGCCTGGCCGCCCGACATGGTCCATTCTTTGTTCCTAGCCATGCGGCGAGCCGCCAGGGGACCCCTAACTTCTACTCGTGTGGTGATAGTGTTCAGTGAGAATTTCAACGAGAATAAGTAACTACATGATTCCCACAACTACGGTGGAAGAAATCCACAACAAACAACAACAAAATGTATATAGATATATAAAACCAGCTAAAGCAAGACATGGTTCTTGCCGGGTGTCACAGTGGACTAGGAGCTGTGAAGAAGGCTGAGGAGGGGGCGATCAGGGTCCAGCCACTGTCCAAGTCCGGCTGCCACCTGTACACAACATGGAGGCCCTCCGGTCTCCCCCACAGACACTTGGAACCCAAAGGAGGGCTGGCCACCAGCTCACTACGTTCGCTTTGCTTCTCTTTGTTTTGCCTCGCTCCGCTTTGCTTTGCTCTTGCTGGCACAGTTTTGCTTTTCCATACCTCCTTTCCTCTGCTGTTCTTGCCCCTGCTTTGCCTCAGAGTGTTTTGCTCTTTCTCTCCTGAACATACTTTGCATTTCCTTGTGCTACTTTCCTTTGCTTTGCTTTTCCTTGCTCTGCTTTCCCTTCCCTGGCCATGCTTTCCTTGGTTTAGCTCTGCTTTATAGACCTGGCACTGCTTTGCTTTTCCTACCCGTGCTGTGCTTTGCCTTGCCTCGCCTCAAAGTGCTTTGCTTTCCTTTGTTTGCTTTGTCTTCCCTGGTTATGCTTTGCTTTTCCTGGTGCTACTTTCCTTTGCTCAGCTTTGCCTTCCCTGGCCATGCTTTGTATTGCTTTACGGGGCCATGCTTGCCTTTTTTCACCTTTGCCTTGCTCTCTTTTGCCTCACTTGCTCCTGCTCTCACTTCCAGTTTCCGGCCATGCTTACCTTTGTTTTGCTTTACTTTGTATTCTTGGCACTGCTTTGCTTTTCCTTTTGCTACTTTCTTTTGTTCTGCTTTGCCTTGCCTGGCCATGCTTTGCTTTGCTTTGCTTTGTATTCCTGGCATTGCTTTGCTTTTCCTTCTCTGCTCTGCTTAGCTTCTCTTAACCCTGCTCTGATTTGCCTTACCTTGAACTTTTTCGCTTTGTTGTGGTTTTATTTATTTTTTGATTGTTTGTTTGTTTTTATTTTTTTTTTTCATTAATATTTCTTTTCTTTCTCTTTACCAGCACTGCTTTGCATTTCCTGGTACTACTTTCCTTTGCTCTGCTTTGCCTTCCTGTGCTTTGCCTTCCCTGGCCTTGCTTTGTTTTGCTTTATCAGGCCATGCTTTCCTTGGTTTACCTTTGGTTTACAGACCTGGCACTGCATTGCTTTTCCAAACCATGCTGTGCTTTGCCTTGCCTCAAAGTGCTTTGCTGTCCTTTGCTTGCTTTGTCTTCCCTCGTTATGCTTTGCTTTACCTGGTGTTACTTTCCTTTGCTCAGCTTTGCCCTCCCTGGCCTTGCTTTTTTTTTTTTTTGCTTTACGGGGCCATGCTTTCCTTTGTTTACCTTTGCTTTCGTCTACTTTGTTCTGCTATGCTATGCCTTTCCTGGTCATGCTTTGCATTTTTTTATTCTTATTATTTTTTATTTATTTATTTGATGTTCATTCCATGCTTTATATTTTCCTTTTATATCTTTTTCTTGTGTTTTCTCTGGCCGTGCTTTGCTTTTCCAGGCCCTGGTTGTCACTGCTTTTCCTTATGCCGCTAGGTCTTTTCCCTAGCAGGGCTTTGCTTTGTCTTGCTCAGCTTTCATCCGCATTGCTCTGCTCTCCTGTGCCGTGCTAGGCTTCCTTTGGAGACCGTCTCACTGATTTTGCTGCTGAGTCGAATGGTAAATTTCTGAACGCATAAACCGTCAGACACAGAACTTGGCCTCCCCGCAGCCCAGCCACTGTCCCCTCGGAACTGGAGGCCGGGTGCAGCAGGCCTGGCCGCCCGACATGGTCCATTCTTTGTTCCTAGCCATGCGGCGAGCCGCCAGGGGACCCCTAACTTCTACTCGTGTGGTGATAGTGTTCAGTGAGAATTTCAACGAGAATAAGTAACTACATGATTCCCACAACTACGGTGGAAGAAATCCACAACAAACAACAACAAAATGTATATAGATATATAAAACCAGCTAAAGCAAGACATGGTTCTTGCCGGGTGTCACAGTGGACTAGGAGCTGTGAAGAAGGCTGAGGAGGGGGCGATCAGGGTCCAGCCACTGTCCAAGTCCGGCTGCCACCTGTACACAACATGGAGGCCCTCCGGTCTCCCCCACAGACACTTGGAACCCAAAGGAGGGCTGGCCACCAGCTCACTACGTTCGCTTTGCTTCTCTTTGTTTTGCCTCGCTCCGCTTTGCTTTGCTCTTGCTGGCACAGTTTTGCTTTTCCATACCTCCTTTCCTCTGCTGTTCTTGCCCCTGCTTTGCCTCAGAGTGTTTTGCTCTTTCTCTCCTGAACATACTTTGCATTTCCTTGTGCTACTTTCCTTTGCTTTGCTTTTCCTTGCTCTGCTTTCCCTTCCCTGGCCATGCTTTCCTTGGTTTAGCTCTGCTTTATAGACCTGGCACTGCTTTGCTTTTCCTACCCGTGCTGTGCTTTGCCTTGCCTCGCCTCAAACTGCTTTGCTTTCCTTTGTTTGCTTTGTCTTCCCTGGTTATGCTTTGCTTTTCCTGGTGCTACTTTCCTTTGCTCAGCTTTGCCTTCCCTGGCCATGCTTTGTATTGCTTTACGGGGCCATGCTTGCCTTTTTTCACCTTTGCCTTGCTCTCTTTTGCCTCACTTGCTCCTGCTCTCACTTCCAGTTTCCGGCCATGCTTACCTTTGTTTTGCTTTACTTTGTATTCTTGGCACTGCTTTGCTTTTCCTTTTGCTACTTTCTTTTGTTCTGCTTTGCCTTGCCTGGCCATGCTTTGCTTTGCCTTGCTTTGTATTCCTGGCATTGCTTTGCTTTTCCTTCTCTGCTCTGCTTAGCTTCTCTTAACCCTGCTCTGATTTGCCTTGCCTCAAACTTTTTCGCTTTGTTGTGCTTTTTATTGCTGTTTTATTTTTTTTTTTGTTTTTCGTTTTTTATTTATTTATTTATTTATTTATTTTCACTTCTTTCTCTTTCCTGGCACTGCTTTGCTTTTCCTGGTGCTACTTTCCTTTGCTCAGCTTTGCCTTCCCTGGCCGTGCTTTGTTTTGCTTTACGGGGCCACGCTTGCCTTTGTTTAGCTTTGCTCTGCTCTGCTTTGCCTTGCTATGTTTTGCCTTTTCTGGACATGCTTTGCATCTATTTCTTTTATTATTATTATTATTTATTCTTTTTTTTTTTTTTTTCCTTTAAATGTTCATTGCATTCTTTTGTTTTCCTTTTGGACCTATCTGATGTGTTTTTACAGACCGTGCTTTCCTTTTCCAGGCCCTGGTTGTCACTGCTTTTCCTTATGCCGCTCGGTCTTTTCCTTAGCAGGGTTTTACTCTGTCTTGCTCAGCTTTTATCCGCATTGCTCTGCTCTCCTGTGCTGTGCTAGGTTTCTTTTGGAGACTGTCCCACTGGTTTTACTGGGCTAGCCGCAAGCTCCTTACTTTTGCTTTGCTTCTTTTTGTTTTGCCTTACTCCGCTTTGCTTTGCTCTTGCTGGCACAGTTTTGTTTTCCCATATCTCCTTTCCTCTGCTGTTCTTGCCCCAGCTTTGCCTCAGACTGCTTTGCTTTTGCTTTCCTGAAAATGCTTTGCTTTTCCTTGTGCTACGTTCCCTTGCTCTGCTTTGACTTGCTCAGCTTTCCCTTCCCTGGCCATGCTTTCCTTGGTTTAGCTCTGCTTTATAGACCTGGCACTGCTTTGCTTTTCCTACCCGTGCTGTGCTTTGCCTTGCCTCGCCTCAAACTGCTTTGCTTTCCTTTGTTTGCTTTGTCTTCCCTGGTTATGCTTTGCTTCTCCTGGTGCTACTTTCCTTTGCTCAGCTTTGCCTTCCTTGGCCGTGCTTTGTATTGCTTTACGGGGCCACGCTTGCCTTTTTTTACCTTTGCCTTGCTCTCTTTTGCCTCGCCTGCTCCTGCTCTCACTTCCAGTTTCTGGTCATGCTTACCTTTGTTTTGCTTTACTTTGTATTCCTGGCACTGCTTTGCTTTTCCTTTTGCTACTTTCTTTTGTTCTGCTTTGCCTTGCCTGGCCATGCTTTGCTTTGCCTTGCTTTGTATTCCTGGCATTGCTTTGCTTTTCCTTCTCTGCTCTGCTTAGCTTCTCTTCACCCTGCTCTGATTTGCCTTACCTCAAACTTTTTCGCTTTGTTGTGCTTTTTATTGGTGTTTTGTTTTTTTTTTTTTTTTTGTTCTTTTTTTATTTATTTATTTACTTTGACTTCTTTCTCTTTCCTGGCACTGCTTTGCTTTTCCTGGTGCTACTTTCCTTTGCTCAGCTTTGCCTTCCCTGGCCGTGCTTTGTTTTGCTTTATAGGGCCATGCTTGCCTTTGTTTAGCTTCGCTCTGCTCTGCTTTGCCTTGCTATGTTTTGCCTTTTCTGGACATGCTTTGCATCTTTTTTTTTTATTGTTATTATTATTTTTTTATTTATTTTTCTTTAAATGATCATTACATTCTTTTGTTTTCCTTTTGGACCTATCTGATGTGTTTTTACAGGCCGTGCTTTCCTTTTCCAGGCCCTGGTTGTCACTGCTTTTCCCTATGCCTAGCAGGGCTTTTCCTTAGCAGGGTTTTACTCTGTCTTGCTCAGCTTTTATCCGCATTGCCCTGCTGTCCTGTGTTGTGCTAGGTTTCTTTTGGAGACTGTCCCACTGGTTTTACTGAGCTAGCCGCAAGCTCCTTACGTTTGCTTTGCTTCTCTCTGTTTTGCCTTGCTCCGCTTTGCTTTGCTCTTGCTGGCACAGTTTTGCTTTCCCATACCTCCTTTCCTCTGCTGTTCTTGCCCCAGCTTTGCCTCAGACTGTTTTGCTTTTGCTTTCCTGAAAATGCTTTGCTTTTCCTTGTGCTACGTTCCTTTGCTCTGCTTTGACTTGCTCAGCTTTCCCTTCCCTGGCCACGCTTTCCTTGGTTTAGCTCTGCTTTATAGACCTGGCACTGCTCTGCCTTTCCTACCCGTGCTGTGCTTTGCCTTGCCTCAAAGTGCTTTGCTTTCCTTTGCTTGCTTTGCATTTCCTGGTTATGCTTTGCTTCTCCTGGTGCTACTTTCCTTTGCTCTGCTTTGCCTTCCCTGGCCTTGCTTTCGTTTGCTGTTTCAGGCCATTTTTTCCTTTCTTTAGCTTTGCTTTGCTCTGCTTTGCTTTGCTTTGCTTTGCCCTTCATCTTTTATTCTTTTTTTTTTTTTTTTTTTAATTTATTTTTTTTTTTCATGTTCCTTGCATGATTTGTTTTCCTTTTGGACCTATCTGATGTGTTTTTACTGGCCGTGCTTTGCTTTTCCAGGCCCTGGTTGTCACTGCTTTTCCCTATGCCTAGCAGGGCTTTTCCTTGTCTCGCTCAGCTTTCATCCGCATTGCTCTGCTCTCCTGTGCCGTGCTAGGCTTCCTTTGGAGACCGTCTCACTGATTTTGCTGCTGAGTCGATTGGTAAATTTCTGAACGCATAAACCGTCAGACACAGAACTTGGCCTCCCCGCAGCCCAGCCACTGTCCCCTCGGAACCGGCGCGTGGGGGCAGCAGGCCTGGCCGCCCGACATGGTCCATTCTTTGTCCCCAGCCACGCGGCGAGCTGGCTTGGGTGGGCCACACTGCTAGTTGTGTGTGTGAGGTTCTCAAAGACAGTAAGGAACTACACGATTCCCACAACTACGGTGGAAGAAATCCACCACAAGAACAACAACAACAACAAAATAGATAGAGATATATAAAACGTCACGGTGGACTAGGAGATGTGAAGGAGGCTGGGGAGAGAGCTGTCAGGGTACAGCCACTGTCCGAGTCTGGCTGCCACCTGTACACAACATGGAGCCCTCCGGTCTCCCCCCCACAGACACTTGGAACCCAAAGGAGGGCTGGCCGCCAGCTCGCTACATTCACTCTGCTTCTCTTTGTTTTGCCTTGGTCTGCTTTGCTTTGCTCTTGCTGGCACAGTTTTGCTTTTCCATACCTCCTTTCCTCTGCTGTTCTTGCCTCAGATTGCTTTGCTTTTTCTCTCCTGGAAATGCTGTGTTGTTCCTTGTGCTACTTTGCTTTGCTTTGCTTTGCTTTGCTTTGCTTTGCTTTGCTTTGCTTTTTCTTTCCTGAGCCTGCTACGTTTTTACTTGTGCGGTCATGCTTTATTTTTTATTTCTTTGCTTCGTATTCCTGTCAGTGCTTTGCTTTACCTTCTCTGCTCTTCTGGACCTTTCTTAGCCTCGCTGTGCTTTGCTTTGCCTCAAAGTGCTTTCTTTCCTTGGCTTTCCCTTTCGTGGCACCGCTTTGTTTTTCCCTGTGCTCCTTTCCTTAGCTTTGCTGTCTTTATGAATGCATAAAGAAGTTCATGAAACTTGTTTCTGAACACACAGAAAAGTTAGCCGGCCCGCAGCCCGGCAGCTGTCCCCTCGCAGCTGGCGGGCAGGGACAGGGATCTGGCTACCGGGCCAGGTCTATTCTGTTGCCCACCGTTGTCCGGAGAGCCAGCAGGTGGGCTCCGTTGCTATTCGTCTGGGGAGGGGTGTGGGTTGAGAACAACAATCAATAACTACTCGATTCCTAAAACGAAAGGGGGAAACAGACGGAGAAGACTATTATTATTCCTACTTCTACTATTTGTATTACGTTTTAATGATATTTATTTCTATTACTATTTAATACTTTTATTTCTAATAACTTTTTAGTAGTATATAATAATAGCATTATTATTGTTATTATTATTATTAATAATAATAATAATAATAATAATAATAATAATAATAATAATAATAATAATAATAATAATAATATTATATAATGATAAGCAGCTAAAGCAAAGCAGCCAGGCAGCCAGCCAAACTGAGTGGCACAGGTGGGGAGCCGTTCGCGGCCGAGCAGGAGCCTCTGATGTCAGAGCGAGAGCGAGAGGCGGCCCGAGGCAACCGGGGGCCGCTGCCACACCCTGGCCTTCTCAAACGCCCAGCTCCCCGTAAGCCAGCAACGGGCCCCTTTTCCTCATGGGTGGGTGGGGGGTGCGATTTCGACTGACGCTAAGTTAACTCCGCATTTTGTTTTGGCAGCACCGTTTTGCTTTGCTTTGCTTTCCCTGGCCCTGCGTTGCTTCGCTTCGCTTTGTATTCAAGGCACTGCTTGGCTTTTCCTGGCCCTGTTTTACTTTGGATTTTCTCTTCCTGACCGTGCTTTGCTTTTCCTGGCCTCGCTTTGTTGCGTTTTGCTTGACTTTGTATTCGTGACACCGCTTTTCTTTCCCTGGACCTCCTTTGCTTTGGTTTTTCTCGCCCTTCTTTGCTTTGCTTTTGCTGGTCCTGCCTCGCTTTGTTTTGCTTGACGTTGTATTCAAGACACCGCTTTTCTTTTCCTGGACCTCTTTTGCTTTGGTTTTTCTCGCCTTTCTTTGTTTTGCTTTTGCTGGCCCTGCCTCGCTTTGTTTTGCTTGACGTTGTATTCAAGATACCGCTTTTCTTTCCCCCACCCCCCAGGAAATCCTTAGCTTAGGTTTTTTTTGTTTGTTTGTTTGTTTTTCCCCACCCTTCTTTGTTTTGCTTTTGCTGGCCCTGCCTCGCTTTGCTTTGCTTTACTTTGTATTCGTGACACCACTTTTCTTTTCCTGGACCTCTTCTGCTTTGGTTTTTCTTGCCCTGCTTGGCTTTGCTTTTCCTTTTGCCTCTTTCTTTTCCCTAGCAGGGCTTTGCTTTGTCTCGCTCTGCTTTGCGTTGCATTGCTCAGCTCTGCTTTGCCGTGCTAGGTAGGCTTCTTTTGCAGACCGTCGCACCGATTTGGGCGACGAGTCGATCGGTGTATTTATGAACGCATAAAGCCTCAGGCGCACACCGTGGCCTCCCTCCCCGCAGCCCGACGACTGTCCCCCGGGAGCTGGAGGGTGGCGACAGGAAGCCTGGCCAGCCACCCAGCATGGTCTATTCCTCATCCCCCGCTGTCCGGCGAGCCGCCAGGTGGGTCCCGCTGCTGCTGTTCGTCTGGGGACGGGCTTGGGTGAGGTTTTTTAGGACGATAAGCGACATTACACGATTCCCAATGATTTGGGTTCGTTTTGCTTTGCTTTCCTTTTCCTCGCTTTACTTATCGTCGCTCTTCCCCGCTTTGCTTTTCCCGCACCTGCTTCGACATGCTTTCCTTAGAGCTGCATCTTTCTGGGGGGTTTTGGTTTGTATTCCCGGCACCGATTTCCTTTTCTTTGCTCTGCTTTGCCGTTCCTACTCCGCTTTGTTTTTTGCTCTTTTGATGCGTTTACACACACAGGAACGCTGGGTCACCTACTTCGGCCTCCCCACAGCCCGCCGACCGTCCCTTCGCAGCTGGCAGGTGGGGGTGCGGGGGTCGGCCACCCAGCCAAGTCTATTCCAGGACCCCCGCTGACTGGGGAGCCGCCACCTGAGCTCAACTGCCGTTTGCCTGAGGAGGCTGGGGGAGGGGGGGGGGGGGGGGGGGGGGGGGCGTGAGGGGGAGCTGAGGACTAGGGGGGTGGGGGAGGTTTTGAAAGACGGTAAGGAATGACACGATTCCTGAAGCTACAGCGGAAAACAGGCAACAGAACTAACTAATAATAAACGTAAAGATAAGAGTAGTTATTTTGCAAAGCGGCTAAAGCAAAGCGGCCAGGCAGTCAGCCGCACTGAGCGGCACAGGTGGCGAGCCTCTGGCGGCCGAGCAAGAGCCTCTGACGTCAGAGCGAGCTGCGGCCCGAAGCAGCCGGGGTCCGGGGCCGCGCCCTCGCCTTCCCGACCGGCGCCGGCGCCCCGCCCCGCCCCGTCCACTGCAAAGGCTGCAAAGGGCGGAGGAGAGGGAGGGAGGGAGAAGTGGGGAGGTGGCGGAGGCGGCCATTGAAGTGCGTAGACGGCCGCTGTCAGATGCAGGCCGCCACGTCTACCCGTCCCTCCCACCCTCCGGGCCCCGTGGAGCCACCAGGTCTACTTCTCCCTCCTCCTCCCCGCTCTCTCCCCCCCGCCCCCTCCCGCCCCGTGGAGCCACCAGGTCTACTTCTCCCTCCTCCTCCCCGCTCTCCCCCCGCCCCCTCCCGCCCCGTGGAGCCACCAGGTCTACTTCTCCCTCCTCCTCCCCGCTCTCCCCCCCGCCCCCTCCCGCCCCGTGGAGCCACCAGGTCTACTTCTCCCTCCTCCTCCCCGCTCTGTCCCCCCGCCCCCTCCCGCCCCGTGGAGCCACCAGGTCTACTTCTCCCTCCTCCCAGCTCTGTCCCCCCGCCCTCTCCCGCCTCGTGGAGCCGTCAGGTCTACCCCGCCGTCACGGCCACTGCTAGAGAGCGGCCCGGCTGCCTCGTCTACACGGCCACACGCACGCATGCACAGACGGGCGCGCGCCCGCACGCTTCCCTCCGGCGGCCCGCCAGGTCTATCCACACGCCTCTCGCGTGCAGGGGAACGGCTGGGAGGCGCCATTCATTCGAATCGTTCACGCTTTTAAAAAGAAAAAGGGGAAAAAGAAAAACAAACACAAGCAGCAGCAGCAGCAGCAGCAGCAACAAGAAAGCACGGGTCCCGCTTGTCGGCGGGGAGACGAGAGGTCGTACAAAGCGTGCGGAGAAAGCGTTCGCTCTCAGACTCCGGCCGCCACGTCTACCCGCCGCCAGAGCCACTCTGAGCCCGCGGCAGACCGGCCGCCAGTTCCTCCCCTTTGCTTTGCTTTTGCCGGCCCTGCTTCGCTTTGCTTTTCGTGGAAGCGCTGAGTTTTGCTTGGCGTCGCGTTCGTGGCACTCGTTTGCTTTTCCTTCGTCTGCTCCGCCTCGCTCCGCTTTGCCGTTCCTCCTCCGCTTCGCTTTGCTTTTGCCGGCGCCGCTTGGCCTGGCTTTGGCTGGCAGCGCTCCGCCTTTCCGTTGCGCGCCTTCGCTTCGCCTCGTTTCGCACGGATCGCTGAGTGCAGTGACACACGCCCAGCCACGCAGAGTCGCACGGGTGGCTCGCAGGCGAGCCAGAGCCCCTGACGGCAGAGCGAGCGGCAGCCCGATGCAGCCAGGGGCCGCGCGCGGCCGCGCTCTCGGCTTCTCGAGCGGCGCCGGCTCCTCTTCCCCCCTCTCCCCCGCCCGTCGCGCCGCAGCCCCGCCGAGCCGTCGGGCGGGGGGGCGGCGGGAGGGGCAATCCTCCTAGCTCGTCGCCGGCCGCTCCGCTCCGCTCGGCGGGAAGCCGGCGCCACACGTAGGCGAGAGGGGTCCGCATTATTCCGGGCACGGAGCTTCAAGCCGGCTGGTCGTCAGGCTCCCGCCGAGCCCGTGTCCCGGCCGGCGGGCAGCTAGATCGCGCGGGAGGGAGCAGAGCGACGAGCTCGCGCTCGCCTCCAGCGTTTTTCTCCCCGGGCGGGCCCCGTCCGGGGCCCCCGCAAAGGCGGGCAGGCGGGAGCTGCCTCGCCTCCTGCGACGCTCGGCTCCGCGGCCGGGGCGGATCGGGCTCGGAGTCGGCTTCGGGCTTGCGCTTCGGCTCGGGCTCGCGGGCTCGCGAGGGCAGAGGCTGTCCGCCGCCCGCAGCCCCGTCCGTCTACACGGCGCTTCCCCGCCTCGCGGCGATCTTGAGCTCTGCCCTGCTTCTCGGCCGGCTGCTGGGGAAGAGCGGCGTGGCAACGGGGAGAAGGGGGGAAGGGAGGGAACGAGAAGAGGTGTATTTGTGAATGAATGAATGAATGAATGAATGAATGAATGAATGAATGAATGAATGAATGAATGAATGAATGAATGAGTGAGTGAATGAGTGAATGAGTGCGTGAATGAGTGAGTGAATGAATCAAGGAATCGATGGATCGATCGTTCAGCCAACGAATCGATGAAGAAAGGAATGAGAAAGCAGAAGGGAAGCAAAAAGAAGGGCGGGGGAAGAAAGCGAAGGTCTCCAGAAAAGCGCGTAGGCAGCCGCCGTTAGCTGACGGCCGCCAGCTCTACGGTCCTCGTCGTGCTGAAGTGGACAGGTGAATCCCCTCCCCTCTTCCTCCCCCTTCCCCGCCCAGCCCCGATCCGCCAGGTGTAGCGTGGCGTCAAGACGAGGAGCCGAAGCGGCACAGCCCGTTGGCGAGCAGGCGAGCCCGTGTGCCGGCTGTAAGCGGGACAGAGGCGCGAGCGTCCCTCGGACTGCCGTGCAGAGCGTAGCCGGGGAGGCGGAGGCACGCTTCGCTCCGACGGACCGCCAGGTCTACCATTCGCCGGAAAATGCCGCCCCCCGAAGGGCCGCCAGGTCTACCCAGCAATCGGGGGGCGGGGGGGGGGGCGGGGGGAAGCTCGTCTGCCGGGGGCGCCCGGGAGCGGCCTCGGCCGGGCCGCAAGGTCTACCCAGCAATGGGGAAATGCACGGGGCGCCTCCGAGGGGCATGGGACAGGCCGCCAGGTCTACCATCCTTCGGGAAAAGGGTGCCCGTCTGCAGGGGGCGCTTGGGACCGGCCTCGGTCGGGCCGCCAGGTCTACCGTCCTACGGGAAAAGGCCCATCTGCAGGGGGCGCCTGGGACCGGCCTCGCGGCGATCT
>NW_028137433.1:0-2500 GCF_965140915.1 Aythya marila | reverse complement strand
CCGCCTTGCTGCTCGCGGCCGGCACCCGCGGGGCCCCGCACCGACGCCGGCACCAGCGCCTCGCGCAACGCTCACGGACCCCTGCGGCTCGCGGGGCCGCTCGGCCGTCACACAGCCGGCTTCGGCCGGAAAAGCCCCTTCGTTCGGCGACGAGAACGACGGACGGAGCGCCCACCAGCGACCAGGGCACGCGCCCTAAACGCCGCCGCCGCCGCCGCTCTCGCCCCGAGCGAGGCAGCGCCTCACCTGCGACGGGAAGCGAGCTGGACAGGAGACCGCCCGTGCCTGAACACCGGACACCGCCGCGGCTGCCCCGGGACAGGGGAGCGCGGAAGAGCCGGCCCGCCGGGGGCCCTCTCCGACGCGACCCGAGTGGCCTCATCGATCGGAAAAAAAAAAAAAAAAAAAAAAGCGAACAGCGTCGCCTGCGTGCGTGCGGGTGTGCTGGAGCAACGTCCGCGAGAGGTGCTCGCACCGACCTGAACATCGGCCCTGACAGGAACCGACCCGCCGGGAAGCCTCTCCGACGTGCCCGAGGAACGCCTCGACGGGCTCCTGCGTGCGGGTGACGTGAGGTGCATCGTCGGGAGCCGGAGGCGCCGCCGCCTCGGCCGTGCCAATCCGCGGGGTCCCCCCTCCTTCGCCTTCCGAGCCTCCGGGACCCACGCGAGCAGCCGGGGACGCCCCCGGACGGACGCCTTCGGCCGCCGGCGGACCGCCCGCCGGCTTCTGGCCGCTCCCTCTCTCCACAGCTCTGAGCTCGCGGCTCGCTGCTGCTTCTCCGGCGACTCGCACGCGCGAGACCGCTTCTCGCTCGCCGGCGGGGAGGGTAGCTGGCTCGGCAAACCGCTGGCGGCTACCGCTCCGCACAACCCACGCCCGAGCCGACGCCACCGCCGACGCCGCGCGCCCCCTTCTCGCGCGCCGGCTCTCCAAGCCCCAAGCGCTCGCTCGGCACCGCTGGCGGAGCAGAGTCCTCACTCTCTCCTATAGACGGACAGAAAAGTCATCGCCTCACAAGCGCCGCACGTCCTTTTCCAGCCTACCGCGGCGAGGCAGCCGAGCGCAACCGACTTTTACCTCGACCTAACTGGAGGCACAGAGAAACAGCGACGCCTACCACCCCTTCCGAGCCGTGGCACGACCTGCTAGTCTACCTCCAGCCCCACGGCGGCCTTCCAAGTCCCGTCGGACACGCGGTAGACCTGGCCGCCGTTCCCTCCGCCCGACCGGCGGCTATTTCCTCCGCGCGGGTAGACCTGGCAACCTCAGGGGGACCCCCCGGCCGGGAACCGACGGCGCCGGCCCGCCTTCCTTCGCTTTTCCCACGGGCCCTTCCGGCACTTTTCCAGCCTTTTCGGGCTTTTTCGCACCTTTCCGGGAATTTCCGACGCTTTCCGCGCCATCGGACCCGCTCGGGAACCGCTCGACCGACCCGCGGACGTGCGCCTTCGCAAACGCGCGCGCGCGCGCGCTCCCGTCGCTGCCGGGCAGACCCCGACGCCGTTCTCGCGGACGGACCTGCAGCGACCCCTACAGGTCGCCGCCGGCTAAGCAAACATGGCGACCGCGGCAGGGTAGACCTGGCGGCCGCAGGAAGCTACGGGGAGACCAGGCGGCCGCGGGACGACGCGGGGACACCAGGCGGCCGCGGCAGGATCGGCAGACGAGGCGACGGGGGGATGCGGTAGACCTGGCAACCTCGGCGGGACGCGGGGAGACCTGGCGGCCGCAGGAGGGCACCGGGACACCTGGCGGCCGCAGGACGACACGGGGAGACGTGGCGGCAACGGGGGGCACACGGTAGACCTGGCAACCTCAGGGGGACACGGGGAGACCCGCCGGCCGGGAACCGACAGCGCCGGCCCGCCTTCCTTCGCTTTTCCAACGGGCCCTTCCGGCACTTTTCGCACCTTTCCGGGAATTTCCGACGCTTTCCGCGCCATCGGACCCGCTCGGGAACCGCTCGACCGACCCGCGGACGGGAGCCCTCGCAAACGCGCTCGCGCCCGCGCGCCCGTCGCTGCCGGGCAGACCCCGACGCCGTTCTCGCGGCCGGACCTGCAGCGACCCCTACAGGTCGCCGCCGGCTAAGCAAACATGGCGACCGCGCCCGGGTAGACCTGGCGGCTGCTGTCCGCAGCGCTTAGACGAGGCGCCCGCGGCGCCCCGAGGCGGGGAACACCTGCCGGCCGGGAACCAACCCCGCCGTCCTTTCCCTAGCAGGGCTCTGCCTTGCCTTGCTCGGCTTTCAACCGCATTGCTCTGCTCTCCTGTGCCGTGCTAGGCTTCTCTCGGAGACCGTCCCGCGGCTTTTGATGCCGAGTCGATCGCTATAATTACGAACGCATAAACCGTCAGACACAGAACTTGGCCTCCCCGCAGCCCAGCGACCGTTCCCTCGGAACTGGCACGAGGGGGCAGCAGGCCTGCACACCCAGCACGGTCTTTTCTGTAAGTAACAACATGATTCCCACAACTACGCTGGAAGAAAGGCAAC